>NC_090813.1:65882752-66187320 GCF_000390325.3 Nicotiana tomentosiformis
AAATTTCTCAACAAATAGCCCAAGGCTCCACATAATGTATATATAACCTCAAAACAATCCACAGAGATGAAAAATACTCAGTATAGGGCAACACATTCATTAATCCAAATTGTTGATAATTATATTAACTCCTCAATTTAAACTTATTTAATAAATATTTGCAGATAAGGATTCCATCATGAATTTAATTCCAAGAAAAATATCAAATCAACAAACACACGGAATTCACATAAAATCTAAGTGACAATAACACCAAATTATTATATAAAACACAAACTTCACAAATAAGGAATGAGGCGTGATAATTCAAGGATTTGCTAAAATGCCAACAATTATCCAATTTAATACATAAAAATATCTAAAACTTTAAAGCAATAAAATTTGCACATATCAGCCCGAGTACGTACTCGTCACCTCGCGTACACGGCTTCCAATCACACAATTTTCACATAAGACTCAATGCCTAAGGGGTAATTCCCCCACTCAAGATTAGGCAAGATACTTACCTTTTTGAAGTTATGCTGATATTCCGAAATTGCCTTCTTGCTTGAATTGACTTCCGGATAGCTCAAATCTATCCAAATTAATTGTACAACTTTATTAAAATTTATCGGAAATAATTCCGGATAATAATACGCCGACTTAAAAATTTATTCCAAAAAGGTAACAAAAGTCAACAAAAGTCAACGCGGGGCCCGCCTCTCGGAACCCGACATAATTTTCATGAAATCCGAGTACTCATTCTGATACAAGTTCAACCATACTAATTTTATCAAATTCCGATAATAACTCGACCTCCAAATCTTAAATTTTTATTTTTGTAAGATTTTGCCAAAATCTTAATTTTTTCCATTAAAATCCAAATTAAACGATGAATATAATCATAGATTCATGAAATATAAACACTTTAGGATATAGAACACTTACCCCAATCTATATGGTAAAAATCGCTTCAAACATCGCTTCAATCCGAGCTCCATAACTCCAAATATGTTAAAAATGGTTGAAACCTCGAAATATAGCTACTGCCCAGGTATTTACTCTTCGCAATTGCGGAAAATACTTCGCTATCGCGAAGCACAACTTTTCTCAGCCCAAAATTTGCCTTTCGCAATCGCAAAGAACAAGTGCCCATCTCTTCCAGATATCCTCTAGTATAATGGTCATAACTTTTTTACAAAACTCCAAATTGTAAATGGTTTAACTTTCTGAAAACTAGACACCAAGGGATACAAATTTCATGTTTTGCTCATCTCACAGTTCCTTATAGATTGCGAGATATAAACTGCCAAAGTTAGCCCTGTGCAACACAAATTTCTTCTTAGCGATTTCTAAATTCTTCCCAAACAGCCTGTATTATATCAACCATAACTTTTTGTACACAACTCCAAATACTAAATGGTTTGATTTTCTGAAAATTAGACACAAAGGGCTACAACTTTTATTTTTGGATCATCTCCAAATTCCTTATAGATTGCGAGATATAAGCTTTCAAAATCGGGTCAGTGCAGCAGAATTTTCCTATACGCGCGCGATTCATCGTGTCCAAACAGCAAAATTGCTCTTCGCGATCGCGACCGTTTGTCCGCGATCGCGATGCATACCTCTGTGGCCAAAAACCAACAACTAAAAATAGTCTAGAAATGGTCCGAAACCACCCCGAAACTCACCCGAGCTACTCGGGACCCCGTCCGAACATACCAAGAAGTCTCAAAACATATTACGGACTTAGTCGAAACCTCAAACCACATCAAACAATGCTAAAATCACGAATCATACCCCGATTCAAGCTTAATGAAACTAAGAAATTTTAACTTCTACATTCGACGCCGAAACCTATCAAATCAAGTCCGATTGACCTCAAATTTTGCACACAAGTCAAATTTTGACCTCAAGCCTAATTTAACTACGGGCTTCCAAATAATTTTTCGGACACGCTCCTAAGTCCAAAATCACAATACGAAACTATTGGAATAAACAAAACTCTGTTCTAGGGTCGTGTACTCAAAAGTCCAACACTGGTCTACTTTTTTCATTTAAGTTTCAAAAATGGGAATTGTTCTTTCAATTTAATCCCGAATCATCCGAAAACCAAACTCGACCACACACGCAAGTCATAATACACATCACAAAGTTTCTCATGACCTTAAGTCGTTGAACGAGACGCTAATCCTTAAAACGACAAGTCGGGTAGTTACAACAATACGTATAGGATATTATCACTTTTATCGTGCGCCAAAAACTATTTATATTTGGTAGCTGAAAAAGTGTATAAAATTTGTATATATTTTATATATAACATACAGAATGTATATATATACAAAAAATATATATTTTTCTGCTATTATTTTGAGAGAGGCTAAACAATATCATTTTTCCAATACGTATGATTCGATTCTTATGATTTTTCTCTTAAAATAAATCTTTTTTATATTACGCATTTAGAAACTAGAACTATACAAAATATTTTATAGTTAAAATATTGTAAAGATAAATTATTGACTCCTCAAATAATAATTAATTGTGCTTAACAAATTGAAATAGATGTAATCGTTTCATAAAGAGTTGAAAAGAGCAAGTTTACACTTGCCAGAAACGTGCTCAATGCATGAATATTTTGCACCTCATCTACATAATTTTAATTTAACTAAGAGGTTCAAAATAAATAGAAGGGAAAAGACAGAGAGTTTGATGAGTATTGGAACCCCCCCCTCCCCCCTGCCCCCCGCCCCCTACATCTCACTGATATGTTTCCACAACTGGAGTCCTACTATGACACAAAGGTATCCACAGATCAGCTACACATACATCTATTAGTTAATCTCTATTTCTATAGTAACATAGTTAGAATTTTTATTAAGGAGTGTAGAAAATTTTAAAAAAAATAATCAAAGAAATTAAGAGAATTCAACACATTAAATATATATATAAAAATAAATTTTTAACCTTTCTAAATAGTATAATTTTTCGAGAAAAGGGGTGTCAATTAACACCCTTAAAACAATGTGGCTCTGCCACTATATATATATATATATATATATATATATATATATATATATATATATAAAATAGAGGACCCTAAACTCGATGAGGTGGCACTCTCAATGACCAGCAATTAAATTTTCTAGGCTTCACGTTTTTCCCCATTAAAAAACAAAAACGCTTCGCATTCATTCTCCCGGCACCGATTCTTCGCATCAAACAAACCTCATCTAAACTACGCTTCCAGTTTCCCTTCTTGCCACGCCGCTTCTTTGTACCAAACAAACCTTCTTTAACTTTTCAATTCTGTTTCCCCTCTTCCAATTTCCCCAGACCTAACAAACCTTCTTTAAAATTACAATTCCCTTTCCCCTATTCAGATTCCCCCAACCCTCTTAATTAGTCAATTAATTTCTATCAACTCAAATACAGCTCCCTTCTTTGCATATTTCTTATTTGGCAAATGTTCTATCTATTCCTACACAAATTTTGTTTCGTTTGACGCCAATGAAGACATCCGAAGAACACCGTCCCCCACACTGTTTCAGGAAAAAACGATATTCTCTCCATAATTCTCGGTCTGTAATCCTTTTAGAGTTTAATATTTATCCTTTATGCCTTATTCTTACATTTTTGGCTCTTACTAACTTCTATGAAACCTAATCTAATTGTATAGGTGTGGAAAAACAACGATGTGAAAACACAATCAAAAGATTGAGGTACAGTCCAAACCTTCTTTATATGATTTATGTTTCCCACTAAATAAGAACTTATAATGTCACTATTCTTTGATACTGTGATTTTCCCCCTATCCAATAACTAAGGATGTAAAGAAAAAACCCAAACATTCTTCACTAATATGATTTTTCCACAATTGATGATAACTGTGTCGATGATATGGAGTAAAAGAACGTTTTATTACTATTTTGAGATAATCGTTACCACATAATTTACATATCTTCATTCAAAATCATCCAAATAATGAATTCCACAGACTGTCCATTTATCAATGAGTCCGAACTTGAAATTTTCGAGGAGATCTACGCATTTGGCATTGTGTCTGCCCTTTCAATATTATGTTGGAAGTATCTTCAACCCGCTTGGTGGCTTTTTCTAAATTTCACATATCTTGTCTTCTCGCGGTATCTAAGTGCCCTTTATTTTCCTTCAAAATATACCCTCTTTTACTCCTAAGTGTTGTGATGTATTTCTACCTTCGTTTTTTGATGCAAGTAATGACGAACACCCAACAGTTAACACAAGTTTGCCTATCTTAGTTAGACTATATTATATATTCACCGTATAAATTACTATTGGATAGTCAATTCAACTTCCTCCTCTGTTAGTAATTTCTACTTTACGCGTTTAAAACTTCCCACATAACTTCCTGAATTGCTGGAACATTGTAAGTTCAAACTACATTTTGCTTATTTTGGATTCCACATTTGAGTGTTTATTGCTGATCATGTTGTTAATTACTTTACTTAATTACCTTATGCCTAAAGAGGCTATCTTTCTCCATAATACGCCATTAGTGGACATTTAACTCGGAAATCAGATGTTTATAGCTTTGGAGTCTTATTGCTAGAAATAGCCTAGGCAAACCAAAATATGCAATTTTTGGTGTAAAATTCTGATCAAGAAGTATATTGCTGGCCTTAGTATCTCTGTGTACAATGTGTTGATTCACTTCTTCATGTAGATATTAAAGTCCTTTTGCTATTCCTTTTGAAATTTCTCTCCCAAGTGCCCATGTAAATTTACTTCTGTTTTGCTCTTCCCCTTGCTTATCAAAACAATCAATTTGAGCCATCTCAGTGTGATTGGACTCTTCCAAAAATTTAATATGAGAGAGATATTAAAGAATGCGTTTAAGTTATATGTACTATTTGTTGGCTTTTTAAGCTTAAATGTAGCTTAAAATTATTGAGTTTTTAAGCTTAAATGTAGCTTAAAAGAGAGTGAATGGGAAATAGAGGGAAATTGAAATATTTTTAATTTCCCTCCTTGACAAAGGGATATTGTTCCATATTGGAAGAGGAAAAGATTTTGATGGGTATATATACAATTGTACTTCTTCTAGCTCTTAAAGAGTTAAGAAGAAGAAAAGTCTCGCGCCGCCGTCGTCGTCGCTCGCTCGGCTTCGGATTTGGATTTGGTCAAATGATCGATTGATTGATTAATTTTTTGGACCAAATTTATTTGTTAATAGTATATATTAACATAATTGTTATTAAATGTCCGTTTTTTTGTAAACGGAATATTAATATTAAATTCAAACGTAATAGTATATGCTCTTCGCTTTTTGTAAAAGACATTTACAAAATAGTTTGCACCTCTTCGGATTTGAAGAACAGTTTGCACCTCTTCAGATTTGAATAAACAGTTGGCACCTCTTCGGATTTGAAGAGTTGCACCTCTTAAGTTTGAGCTCAACATTGGCTATAAATATCAGTCCATTCTCTCAGATTTTTCATACGAATTTCTGACTTCTCCTCCTTTCTTCTGCATTGTTTTAACTACAAACAAAGCAACAGTAAGTGTGATTTGCTACCGATCCTTGTGTTCGCTGAAACACTGGTGTTTGAAGTATCGCTACACCAATGTGTAATTCGTTCTATCCTGGGAGGAAATAATCCACAACCTTGGGTACTAGGAGGGGATTAAATTCCATAAGGAAACACTGTGAATTCAGTGGGCTCAGATTAAATTCTGTTTCGTTTACATTTCTGTTTATTTGTTATTTTATCTTCTCCAAAATTATTTTACAAATATAGTTCAATAACAAGCTTAAGGAATTTAATATTTTCTGTATTTGTGCTATACTCACTGTTTCTGGAGATTAAAATCTGTGTGGTTTTCTACTCCAGTGAAGATTAAAATCTACGTGATTTTAACGTTTGTTGGTGTCATTCTTTTACAGAAATGACGAATGACAACGGGAACCAGATTGTTCCTATGGTGACTGCCAATGCATTGACAAGCCGAACAACACCGGCATTGGCACGGGCATAAAAACCCGAAAAGTTTTTCGGGATTGATTTCAAGCGCTGGCAGCAGAAGATGTTCTTCTACTTGACGACTTTAAGTCTGCAGAAGTTCATTAAGGAAGATGTTTCTGTTTTGCCCGACGAAACTCCAGAAAATGAACGCTTTCTCGTGACTGAGTCGTGGAAGCATTCTGATTTTTTATGCAAGAATTACATTCTTAGCGGACTAGAGGACGATCTGTATAACGTCTATAGTAATATGGAGACGTCAAAACAACTGTGGATAGCGCTTGAAAGGAAATACAAAACGGAAGATGCCGGGTTAAAGAAATTTGGTGCTGCTAAATTTTTGGACTATAAAATAGTAGATAGCAAGTCTGTTATTACCCAAGTCCAAGAATTACAAGTGATTATTCACGATTTCCTTGCTGAAGGTATAAGTCAAATTAATACTAATGTTTAAAGTATTAATTATATTGTTTCTACTAACAGAATTTTCGCTGAAGGTCTTGTCATCAATGAAGCGTTCCAAGTTGCAGCAATGATTGAGAAGTTTCCTCCTTTGTGGAAGGACTTCAAAAACTACTTGAAACATAAACGAAAAGAGATGTCCCTTGAAGATCTCATTGTTCGGTTGAGAATCGAAGAGGACAACAAAGTTGCTGAAAAGAAAGGCAGTGGAAACTCAACAATAATGGGAGCAAACATCGTTGAGGATAGAAAGAGGAAGAAGTCTTAAGGACCGAAAAGCAACACAAGCAAGAAGTGGTTCAACGGAAATTGCTACAACTGTGAAAAAGCTAGACACAGATCTGCAGATTGTCGTGCTCCAAAGAAAGACAAGAAGAAGGGTCAAGCAAACATGGTTGAAAAGCACGAAGATATCGATGACTTGTGTGCTATGCTTTCTGAATGCAACCTGGTGGGAAATCCTAAAAAGTGGTGGATTGATTCTGGAGCCACTCGCCATGTTTGTGCTGTTAGAGAAGCGTTTGCTACATATGCTCTTGTTGGACCCGAAGAGACACTTTCTATGGGAAATTCTGCAACGGCCAAAATTGAAGGATCTGGAAAGATATTTATGAAAATGACTTCTGGTAAGGTGGTGACCTTGAACAACGTCCTTCATGTTCCCGAGATTAGAAAGAACTTAGTCTCTGCTGGACTTCTTGTTAAGAATGGGTTTAAGTGTATTTTTGTATCCGATAAGGTTGTAATAAGTAAGAATGAAATGTTTGTAGGAAAAAGTTACCTCACTGAGGGCCTTTTCAAGCTGAATGTAATGGTTATTGAGAATAATAATAAAATTTCAGCTTCTTCTTACTTACTTGAGTCAAATGAATTATGGCATATACGTTTGGGTCATCTCAATTACAAAACCTTGCGGAAAATGATTAATTTGGAAGTATTGCCTATGTTTGAATGCGACAAATCATAATGTCAAATATGTGTGGAATCTAAGTATGTTAAACATCCTTATAAGTCAGTTGAAAGGAATTCAAATTCTTTAGACTTAATTCACACAGATATTTGCGACATGAAGTCAATACCATCTCGCGGTGGAAAAAAGTATTTTATAACTTTTATTGATGACAGTACTCGATATTGCTATGTTTACTTACTTAATAGTAAAGATGAAGCAATAGATGCATTCAGGCAATACAAAAATGAAGTTGAAACGCAACTTAACAAGAAAATTAAAATGATAAGAAGTGATAGGGGTGGCGAATATGAATCTCCTTTTGAAGAAATATGTTTAGAATATGGAATAATTCATCAAACAACTGCCCCTTACATGCCCCAATCCAATGAGATTGAGGAAAGAAAGAATCGTTCATTGAAGGAGATGATGAACGCATTGTTGATAAGTTCTGGTTTGCCACAGAACTTGTGGGGGGAAGCCGTTCTTACGGCTAACCGGATACTAAATCAAGTACCCCATAGCAAAACACAATCCATTCTATATCAAAAATGGAAAGGAAGGAAGCCCAACTTGAATTATTTTAAAGTGTGTGGGTGTTTGGCAAAAGTGCAAGTTCCTAAACCTAAAAGAGTAAAAATAGGACCGAAAACCGTTGATTGTGTTTTCATAGGATATGCAACCAATAGTAAAGCATATCGATTTCTGGTTCTTAAATCAGAAAATCCCGACATTCATAACAATACGGTTATAGAATCAGATAATGCTGAATTCTTTGAAAATATATACCCATATAAAAAGGAATGTGAGTTGATTGGTGAAGGATCTAAACGACCAAAAGAAGAAACAAAAGAAAGTACATTTAATCAGGAGGATCCAAGACGTAGTAAACGTCAAAGAACGTCTACTTCATTTGGACCAGATTTTGTGACTTTCTTATTGGAAAATGAGCCTCGAACATTTAAAGAAGCTATGTCTTCTTCGGAATCATTGTTTTGGAAAGAGGCTGTTAATAATGAAATAGAATCCATGTTGAACAACCATACATGGGAATTGGTTGATCTTCCTCCTGGAAATAAACCTTTGGGTTCTAAATGGATTTTTAAGAGGAAAATGAAAGATGATGGCAATATTGATAAATATAAGGCAATACTTGTAATCAAAGGGTATAGACAGCGAGAAGGTCTTGATTATTTTGATACATACTCTCCAGTTACAAGAATTATGTCAATACGAATGTTAGTAGCATTAGCTGCAGTTTATGGTCTTGAAATTCATCAAATGGATGTTAAGACGACCTTCTTAAATGGAGATTTGGAGGAAGAAATCTACATAGAACAACCTGAAGGGTTTGTGATTCCTGGTAAAGAAAAGAAGGTATGTAGACTTGTTAAGTCTCTTTACGGACTAAAACAAGCACCCAAACAATGGCATGCGAAATTTGACCAAATAATGTTGTCAAATGGTTTTAAGATAAATCAATTTGATAAATGTGTGTACATTAAAAATGTTTCAAATCACATAGTCATTGTTTGCTTATATGTGGATGATATGCTGATAATGAGTAATGACATTGCCAACATAAATGCGACTAAGCGTATGCTAACTAGCAAGTTTGATATGAAGGACTTGGGAGTTGCTTATTTAATTCTGGGGATTAAGATCAATAAGACTCCTCAAGGTCTGGCATTATCACAATCTCATTATATTAAGACAGTACTTGAAAAATTCAAGCACTTAGGGTTTAAAGTTGCAAAGACTCCAATTGACGTGAATCTTGCATTAGCAAAGAACAAAGGCCAAAGCATATCACAATTGGATTATGCTCGTGTGTTGGGATGCTTAATGTATATCATGAATTGTACACGACCAGATATAGCTTATGCTATAAGCAAACTGAGTCGATACACGAGCAATCCAGGTCAATCTCATTGGATGGCAATGAAACGAGTTTTGGGATATTTAGAACATACCCAGGACTTTGTTTTGCACTACAGTAAATATCCTGCGGTGATTGAGGGGTATTGTGATGCAAATTGGATCACCGGTTCAACTAATTCTAAGTCCACAAGTGGATATGTATTCACTATTGGTGGAGGAGCGGTATATTGGAAGTCGTCCAAGCAAACTTGTATTGCCCGTTCTACAATGGAAGTTGAGTTCATAGCCTTAGATAAAGCCGGTGAAGAAGCTGAATGGCTCCGAAATTTCTTGGAAGACATTCCATTTTGTCCCAAACCGTTGGCACCAATATGCATACATTGCGATAGTCAAGCGGCAATTGGAAGGGCTGGGAGCGTGATGTATAACGGTAAATCTCGTCATATACGACGAAGACATAAAACTGTTAGGCAATTACTCTCTAGAGGAATTATCACGATTGACTATGTAAAGTCAAGCGATAATGTATCGAATCCACTTACAAAAGGCCTAACTAGAGAGGTAGTTGAGAAATCATCGAGGGGAATGGGACTATGGCCGAGAACAAGCCATTATGGCGGTAACTCTACCTAGAAGACTAGAGATCCCAAGATCTAGGTTAAAGGAGATCAAACAAAGTCATTAATGACGGTTCAACATTGTCAACTAAAAGTTTGGTCCATTCTCGTGATGAGACAATATTCAGTACCAAGGATAAAGCATTAAGGCTTTTTAATGATTTCTAAATTTGATACGGGGTATATCAAATAGTGTATCTACGGGATGACACGTTTAGGAATCACCTATGTAAGTGTGAAGTGTTAGCCGCTTCAAGGGAAATTTTGTAAGGCCAATTCTCTACGCACTTATTAAACCAGGCGGTGTTCATGACTGAAACGAACACAACAATGCGAGCCAAAGACGGTTAAGGGTTGGTTATGTGACTTATGGTTGTCTAGGTATACACCAAAGTTCGACGGTTCAAAGATATCAAATCTACCGATTGACCGAGTATATCTGATATAAGTTCACTACGGAAAGTTCAAAGGGAAACCTACTTATCCTGATACAATTAATCCTTGTTTGCGAATCACACAGTTTTTCATACATATTTCTGTGATATAGCCATTCCCCATTCATGTGGGGGATTGGTGGATTTTTAAGCTTAAATATAGCTTAAAATTATTGGGGTTTTAAGCTTAAATGTTAGCTTAAAAGAGGGTGAATGGGAAATTGAGGGAAATTAAAATGTTTTTAATTTCCCTCCTTGACAAAGGGATATTGTCCCATATTGAAAGATGAAAAGATTTTGATGGGTATATATACAATTGTACTTCTTCTAGCTCTTAAAGAGTTAAGAAGAAGGCAAGTCTCGCGCCGTCGTCGTCGCTCGCTCGCTCGGCATCAGATTTGGATTTGGTCAAATGATCGATTAATTTTTTGTACCAAATTTATTTGTTACTAGTAAATATTAACAGAATTGTTATTAAATATCCGATTTTTTGTAAACAAAATATTAATATTAAAACATAATAGTATATGCGCTTCGCTTTTTGTAAAAGACATTTACAAAACGGTTTGCACCTCTTGAGATTTGAAGAACAGTTTGCACCTCTTCAGATTTGAATAAACAGTTGGCACCTCTTCGGATTTGAAGAGTTGCACTTCTTAAGTTTGAGCTCAAAATTGGCTATAAATATCAGTCCATTCTCTCAGATTTTCCATACGAATTTCTGACTTCTCCTCCTTTCTTCTGCATTGTTTTAACTACAAACAACGCAACAGTAAGTGTGATTTGCTACCGATCCTTGTGTTCGCTGAAACACTGGTGTTTGAAGTATCGCTACACCAGTGTGTAATTCGTTCTATCCTGGGAGGAAATAATCCACAACCTTGGGTACTAGGATGGGATTAAATTCCTTAAGGAAACACTGTAAATTCAGTGGGCTCGGATTAAATTCTGTTTCGTTTATATTTCTGTTTATTTGTTATTTTATCTTCTCCAGAATTATTTTACAAATACAGTTCAATAACACTATTAGCGTAAGAAATTTTACACTATCAAGTTTTTTACACTGACGGTATATATAACTTAAATAGTTTAAAGAAATTTTACCTAGAAAAGATTGTGTTAGGCTATTGTTTTCCATGTAATCATGGAATAAGAGTCTGCTGGTCAGTATCCATTGAGGGTGACAAGATTTTCATGCCTAATATCAGACAATGCAGCTATTTCTAATATAAATTCCCTTTCACCTCGCATTGTTTCTAATTCAATTGATAGAACCTTTACACCCGCACTGCTTCCATCTTCAACCCGACCCTTTTCAAGAAAAAAAACTAAATCAACATCAGCAACGAATGCAGTCGGAATAAAATAGCCATCACCCTCTCCCCCAACTACACCGCTCTAGCTGGAGTCGGCTATATGAATCCTCACTGTTCATGTCATTTCATTTACGCCTATAGGCCACATATATTTTTAGAGTCTGCTGAAATTCATACATAAAATAGTATGGAACCTTCAATTATTTTTCGCTCATCAACAAGAAGAATTCTAATATCTATAGACAAAATCTATATCAAATGTTGTTTATATATAATTTACTGTTATGTACTTTATACTATATTAGATTCTTATTATAGCCTTGGATTTTGGTATTGCATAGTAGTTCAACTTTCTGTTACTTCTCTTCCTTCAAAACTCACGCATTCGAAAACAATATCTATAAAATTTGTTTATAAAAAGTTTGGTAATATGATGTTTAGACTATATTAGATATTCACCGTAACCGTATAAATTACTATTGGATAGTCGTTCAACTTCCTTCTCTTCTCTGTTAGTAATTTCTACTTTACACTTTTATGTTCTACTTTAAGCAATATATGCATTAAACATAGAAACGGCTATTCTTCCATTTAACCAACAAGTATTGATTTCCTACCTTCTTTCTGTAGAGTTAAATCTTTTTCTTTCTATTGGTTTCCTTTTCTTTTGACATATGCAAAACCGGGTCCACAATATGTGGTTTTTCCTCAATTATGCTGCAAAAAACTTGATTTTTTCATGCTTTGCTCTTTTATGTTCTGCTTGAAGATCGACATATGCATTTAACACACTAGTTGAAGCCTAATGATCAGAAAAATACTTTTAGTTGCAGCAATATTAGACCTATCAGGAAATCTATTTTACCTATTCTTCTTCATCTTTATTTAAATCAAACGTTGACTTCTTTTCCTCTTATTTCCTCCACCCCACAATAAATCCCATCTTTCTTTCTTAATTATTTTTTACCCTGCTCTATGATGTGTTCGTTAGCTATTTCTCTTACGGATAATGCCGATATTGTTATTTATACTCTTAAATTGATGTGTGAATATAAAAAACTAGAATACTGGTGTTCATAAGATTAGCAGAACCTTATACTGCTTCAATTCCAGTAGCACTTGCCAACTAATTTTTTCTCATCTTCTGTTTGTACAAACTGTAATCCTATCCGGATCCTTTCACCATGAATCCCAAATTGTGGTATTGTTGTACATTGAAATGATCACGTAAATATATGCTTTTCCTTGGCAAAATTTTAAAGACTTTTTATTTCTATTTAATTAAATATAGATTCTCCCTATATTAGCATTATTATATTTTCCCTGCTCTATTCAAATGTGTTGTGCTTGAAGATCGACATATGCATTAAACACTCTTCCTCTTATTTACTCCGCCCTACAATAAATCCCATCTTTCTTCCTTAATTATTTTTTACCCTACTCCATGATGTGTTACTACCTCTTGGGGTGTTTCACATTTAATAAAGCATAAAGGTAGTTTATATGATGACCAGTTCTTATAAAGTTTAAAGTACATTTAAACTGATTTATATGATTTTTCCCGTGCTTATATCTTCACACTATATTTTATCATACAGGATTCCTACAATGGATGCAAATATTATATATCATTCACAGCGAGATTGTACAAATATTTGTCGAGGTAAATTTTCATTCTACATTTAACAATGTTATTTCTTTTTTTTTTTTCTTTTTTTTGGTTTCTTCAATTAACATTATGTTTATGATTTTACAGGTTCTGCTAAAGAATATGAAGTTTCCACAGATTTGAGTTATAGGGAAATCTCACAAATCCGGATTGAATATTTTACAAATAAACAAGTACAACTGAGAGCTGACATATATAAAGGAGTTTTACCAGATCATTCATGCAAAGAATGAGTTCAAATATATTTGTGTCCGTAAAAATTTTATAAATGTTATTGCATTTGTGACCTTTGAATCCAAGAATGACTCCGAATATATTTGTATATACAAAGATATTATATATGTTATTACATTTATGACTTTTGAATTAGATTGTTGCAGATAATTATATTGTTGAGATAGAATTTTATTTGTTTCAATGATTTTTCACATTTAACATTACGTATATCACAGTTACAGGTACAACTGAATAGGTTTTCATATATTTAAGGTTGCGGATTGAATATTTTAAAGTTAAACAAGCTACAACTGATAGCTGAAATATTTATAGGAGTTTACTAGAGTATTAATGCAAAGAGTGGACTTAGAATATATTTATTATATCATTTTTAAGCGCTAGAAATTAACGTTAACCAACAAATTTCTGATGCAACATCCCATTGATTGTTTTATCTCATTTTCCTCGTATGCTGAAAGATTTACATAAAAGGAAAAAATTGAAGTGCAAAAGAAGATGACAATAAAAGCTACAATGCTAACTCTCCACCCCCAGTCGTATGAAGATTTCCACTTCTACCGACCTGCCCCGTGTGCCATCTCTATTAGGATTTCCATACAACTGTAGATGGAAAACTTTTCGGTATTATGTAGTTGTCAACGGACAACCTATCTTTCTTACCTTCGGTGGTTTATTGCTATTTATTTCTGCAAAAAATACAAATTATAATCAACTATGAAAGAGTTGGAATACTGATACCATATTTTCATTGGGAACAGCTAGATGATATACTTAATTCTTTGTAGTTAGATGACGATTTTGTAAACTTTTAAATATACTTTTACAATGGAGTGAAGGATCGATGATTCATTTACAATTAAAAAAATTATATCGGAAGCTTCAAAGATTACATGGGAAAGTGGATTGCCAAGATGATATGACAATTCTCTGTAACCAATATATCTTTTATCTCCATTTTTTAATAATCTTTCCATCCATTCTTATAATTCACTCTACTTAACACCCCACAACATCTCTAATCTCTTTTATCTAATCTCTTATCTCTATCTCTAATAATTAATAAATAAAAGTACAACCAGATTGCCTAATGAACCCCAAATATCCGTTTGTCTTAAAAAGCCCAACTATATCCGTTTGGTTGTCCCTATGAAAGTCCACGTTGCACCAATTTTTGCATAACCCAAAAAGTAATCTTAATCGGTTCCTTCATATATCTGACTTCATTCATATACGGAAAGTTAAACGACATAATGACGCCCTCTTCATCCTCCTGGGCAAAACCTGCCTCCGTTATAGTGGCTTTTCTAAAGGGTTGTAACTTTCCAATTAACCGTTGGCATCATTTAAAATTTTTAACCGAATCCTTTTTATAAAAGCCTCGCATACCATTGTCCTCAAACAATTTCTGCTATCCTTCTTAAACTCATATGCTATTTTCCTATCCTTAAACTGTTATACACAATAATATACCTCCACAAATCCAGGGCCTTTGCGGCAAGGAATTTGTTTTCAAGCTACGATTAAACAATTACAATCTTAAAGAGGGGCTTAAAAATTATACGGTATCCAAGTTGTTCATTCCAGATGAGAATCTGGAATTGCAATACACAACAAGGAAAGAACAAAAGGTATTGTGATATAGGTTGTTTCAAATGGTAATCCAGATGTATATGTACACTGAAAATATGTTTTATTTTCGTTGCTTATGCAGGGGAAAAAGAAAGTTGAGGATAACATTGCAACAAAACGTTTTGTTGAAGGAAAGGTAAATTTCTTTACTGTTTTATTTAGCAAACTTTCAACTACAAAAAAATTAGCATATTCAATAGATATGTAAATAATATTTATTCTGAAAACTATACAGGAATCTACTAATGTCTCTTTGGAGGAATTTGAAGACTCTCCTGAAGATCCACATGTCAATGACGGTTTTCACTGTAGGAGGAGAAGAACTTTATTAAGAAAGATTAGAAAGAGAAGAAACCTAATCATACATGACGATGAAGTTATCGAGCAAGCCACCAAAAAAAAGTAAGTAGAGTGTTTATTTGTTGGTTTTAGAACTTTTGATGTTTAAGAGTAGACAAAATTATTGTATCCTTTTGTGCTTTTCAGTATGGTCACTGCTTGTTGGTTTTAGAACTTTTGATGTTTAAGAGTAGACAAAATTATTGTATCCTTTTGTGCTTTTCAGTATGGTCACTGCAGTAGAAGTTGTATTGATGTACAAATTTCTCTCTGTTGCAGTTTGTTTTGGTAAACTTATTTATGTAAACATGTTTCTGAATAGTATTGTCTCCATGTCATGTCATTGTTCGAATTTAACTTTAATATATGATCTTTATTTCCCGTATTGTTGTTATTACAAAACTGCATGAGAATATAACCTTACATCATGAAATAACCACCGAGAAAAAAACCTGCAATAAAAAGACAAAAACAAAGCGTACTAAAATAAGAAACACACCTTCTCTTTCGTTGTTCATGTGTATCTTTTTCAAATTTCCCCTATTCTAATTTCTGTTATCGTACAACTTGAAATCAAGGTAAAAACTATGAAACATTAAAAGTTGTACATCTAATGATTTGGAAACTGTACTAGCATGTATATGGTTGTTACTATGGAATGACAAGGAACTAAAGATGTCTTCGACGCAAAAAAAGAGAGTATATATATGAGTTTTAAGTACAACAGTCTTTGTTTCAACATTTTTATATGTTATGAACATGACATAGATACCTTTAGACACAAAAAACACATAACAATTCAAATGACTTATTTTCCTCATTCTCTGGAAGGAAGCAAATTGAACGTATTCAGTAGCAAAAATATACAACAGTGAATTTTCTTATGTTATGTTGTTCATGACTGCTGATTATTTGTCTAAAGGTGGTGAGAAAGGCATTTTCTCTCATATGCATATGATTCTCAACAGAACTTCTTTAATCATTTGGGATGAAGCCCCCATGGCAAATAAGTTATGTTTTGAAGCATTAGATAAGACATTGAGAGATATCTTGCGAGTGAGGTATGAAATAGCTCTGACAAACCTTTTGGAGGCCTTACAGTCGTATGTGGTGGTGATTTTTGCCAAATATTACCTGTTATTCCAAAGGGTACCCAAGCTGATATTGTTGATGCATCACTAAACTCCTCTTATTTGTGGCCACTTTTCACAATATATGAATTGAAGCAAAATATGCGACTATGCAATGGAAATTAGAACTCTCTCGTAAATGAAATATCGCATTAATTAAGTGGAAGAAGGTAGAGGGGGAACGACGATAATTTCCCGTCTTTCGAACCTTGCGCCCTATTGCATTTGGGGATTGCTCTTAAAATGATGAACAAAAAAAATACTCTCTAATGGATGGATCAATAAATTATGGTGACAAGAAATAGCCAATTCAGAGAAACTGAGTTAAAATTAAAAAGTAAAAATCATTATAAACATTTTTAAAAAAAAATGAGTGTTACATAGAGGAGAAAAAAATTAGATTTGATAACGTTCATCATTTAATTAAATGAGAGAGAAATTTATCCTTTTTTATCACTCAATTGTATAACTTTAATTAAAACTTTAAAATATTTTATTAATAATAATTACATAAAATATATGTGACACATAGTACTTAAAATTGGGGCCCTTAATATATGAAGAATTAACCCAAATAGCCATCCACCTTAACACTTCAACTAAAAATAGCCAGTGAATGTATAATATATGCATAATTTATGTATTACATATGCATAATTATGTATAATCAATGTATAATCTATGTATATGACTAGAAAAAATAAACAATTAATATGACCGATTATTTGTGTAAAGATCCTTAATATATTGGAGGCCTAAGACAATGACTTCATTTGCCTTACCTTAGGCCGCCCCTGCTTGTTTGTTGTAAAATCTTTTCAGGAATATTTATTACATATAAGCATGTGATATTTGTACACCTTAGAGTAGTTATTTTGCTCTGAGTTCTGCTTAGTAGTTTTAATTTGCACACAAAGAAAAACAGAGGTTGAAAGTAGTCATCACGGAAGCACGTTGATAATCATACTTTATACGATGTAAAAGATAGCATATAAAGCAATTATACCCGATTTATACCTCCCATTTATGATTACTCATAAATCTGCCTTGTGGATTTCATGCTCTACAGTCCAATTGGAACAAAGCAATCTATCAAGAACTTAATATGACAAGATCAATCTATCACTTGTATACGAACATATAAATGATACACGTACTTAAACTATAGCCCAAGAAAGTTAAAGCAAAAATTATTAGGTGAAGAGCGATAAGATAGTATGGTCATTAGTTGATCTGCTCGCTAATGAACAACTTGCCCAAGGTTATCTTTACCATGCTAGAAAGATCAAGCATTTGTTTGCTTAATTTATATACCATTTATTCTAGAACAAATAATCAAGCAACACTGGAAGATAAAATCCTTCTTCTCACAACAGCAATGTCATTGCAAAATTAGGAGGTATGAAGAGAACCAAGAAAAAACACTAAAAGAAAAAATAAATGCATAAAGGAAGTATGAAGAGAATCCAAGAGGTATGGAGAAAAATCTGAAAATAAACAGAGGAAGAGAACTGAAGAAGATGAAGCGAAGAACCTTTTTACGCATTGTGAAGCTATACCCAAAATTTGACTTCTTAATTAGGCTTTGTATACGGTCGAAATAGATTTCGGCCTTCGTACGATTGATCGAGTTCGAAACATAATCGATCGAAGCAAGACTTCGAGACGGGTTCCGAAGATGGTACAAACAAGCTTCGAGTCCGAAGGGCCGATCAATGTCGAGCTCGATATCGTTATCAAACCCAAATCCAAATCGAACTATGATGTAAAGTAAAGTTATCGAGCTTATGATCCAGAGACCAGCCAACATTGACCCCGAATCAATTCAAGGGTCCGAGTCAGAATCGAGCTCAAGCCAAGATCGAGAGCTCGAGTCAAGACCGAAAACTCGAGTTAATATCGAGCTCATAGACAAGAGCCGTTGCAATCCCACTAGAGGAGAGAATCTTGGCAGGAATTGTGGAAAAACTTATTTATCATGGGTCTCCCACTATGTATTTTTAATTATATCTAAAGTAAAATCCTTCTACTATAAAAGGGATGTTTATCATTTCCGTAGAGGGCAAGTTTTTGCTTACATTGTAATTCAAGCACCATATTCTCCTATAGTGAAGAGTTGTTCTTTCAAACTTCTTAATTTGATTCTACTTGTTTAGTCCTAAAATTCATGTTTTTTACAACCTTGTCTATTTTGCATTCTTTGCAATCCATACTTGATATTTCTATTTATCCTTACGATTTGTATTAAGCTACACCACATATCCTTAGAACTACGTACAAATTCAACTCTATCCGTTTTTCGGGTAAACAGTTTAGCGCCCACCGTGAGGCTAAGGATAAAAGTGGTTATTTGATACGAATCTGCAAAAACACACTGTTGTGTTTTGTGCTTGTTTCTGAAAATATCTTGGATTTCGGATTAGCAACGACTAACTACCAGTCAAATGGCCTCACCAATCGACAACGAAGCCGGTCTTCAAGATGAGAACAATAACTTGACACCTAGTACCGAAAGACCACTTGTCAACGCCGTTGGAGCTCGAATCGGAGCACCGATAGATATCAATTCGCATGTGGCCATTGAGGCGAACCTACATTCTGAACCCGAAAATAGCATTCATGGTGGCACTCGGTCTGCAATTCGAGATACCCATAACGTTGAGGAAAACGGCGTTAGCTTGCGTATGATTTTTGAAATGTTGCATTCTCAAAAGGCAGCAATAGCTCAGTTGCAGAGCCAAACCCAGCAACAAAACATGCCGGAGCCCAATCCACCTCGAGAAATCAACCACAGAACGGAGCCAGCCATAGTGAAGTCAAATGAGCAAGAATAGAGGACTACTACCAAAATTGCTAAATTGCTCGAGGAACTCACAAAGCGAGTCGAAGCCAACGATAAAAAAGTAGAAACATATAACTCCAGGATCGATCAGATCCCGGGAGCTCCACCAATGATAAAAGGGCTGGATTCAAAACAATTCATGCAAAAACCTTTTCCCTCGAGCGCAGCCCCAAAACCAATCCCCAAAACATTTCGTATGCCCGAAAATCCCAAATATAACGGAACGACCGATCCCAACGAGCACGTCACTTCTTACACATGTGCCATCAAGGGCAATGATTTAGAAGACGATGAAATCGAATCTGTGTTGTTAACAAAATTCGGAGAGACCCTCTTGAAGGGAGAAATGATTTGGTATCACAACCTACCACCAAATTCCATTGACTCGTTCGCCATGTTAGCAGATTATTTTGTGAAAGCACATGCCGGCGCCATAAAAGTCGCAACAAGGAAATCGGACCTCTTCAAGGTAAGACAAAAGGATAACGAGATGTTGAGGGAGTTCGTATCTCGTTTTCAAATGGAACAAATGGATCTGCCAAGAGTCTGACACGACCCAAAATCTCACCACAGGCGTCGTGATGGCACCTAGTCTCTAAGACTAGGTAAGCCGATTTCAATTACATTTTGAAGCCATTTTTTTTAGAAAAAAAAATCTAACTGCGAAAATAATTACAATACACAACCTCCCAAGACTGGTAGTACTGAGTCATGAACTCTAACTGAATACATGAAATGATCACAAGGACCGAATATACAATACTGTTTGATTACAAATTAACAGTACAATGAAAGGAAAAGAATCCAAGGGACTGCGACGGCCAAACAGCTCTACCTTGAATCCTTATGATCGAGCTTTAACTATGCTCAAGTCGGATATCTTCAATACCTGGCTCTGCACAAAAATGTGCAGAAGTGTAGAGTGAGCACACCACAACGGTGCCCAGTAAGTATCAAGACTAACCTCAATGGAGTAGAGACGAGGTACAGTTAAGACACTCACTAGTCTAATAACCTGTGCAATATAATATACAAAATAATAAGAAAATAATAATAATAATAATAATAATAATAATAATAATAATAATAATAATAATAATAATAATAATAATAAAGGTAGGATAAAACAACCAGTGATATGCACAACGAACAATAAGAACACCATTAATATCACTCAACAATTAATAAACACAATTACACCCAATTAAATCAAGCCCTTCAAATAAATGTATTTCATATAGTTCTTCCAGATAACTCTCTTTCAAATATAATTCCCTCAAATAATTATTTTTTAAATATAATTCTTTCAATAAATCTTTTCAAATACAATTTTCACAAATAAATATCTTTCAAAATACAATTCTTTTATATGATACTTTCTAAGTAAAAATCATTTCAAATAAATATTTTGAATATAATTGTTTCAATTAAAAAGTCACCATGTGACATCTCATTTCAAAATCATCAAAATACGGGTCTCAACCCATTTTTATATTTTTCGTAAATACGGGTCTCGGCCCATTTTTATATTTCCACGGCACCTCGTGCCCATAATTAAATCATCATATTTTTCCGGCACGTCGTGCCCTCATTCCATATCACAACTGCACGGACAATTCACGTGCCAAATATCATTATCATTTCATCACAACACCTCGTACCCACATTTTATATCACAACTACACAGACAATTCACGTGCCAATATCCCCATTTCATATCACAATTCACGGCACCTCGTGCCCACATTTCATTTTATAAACCGCCTGGCAATAGCCAGAGGCTCCCAATTTCAACAAAATCAGATTATTATCAATTTACTAACAACAAGACAAGTTGCACAAGGTATAAAATAAACACAAGAAAATCACAACATCACATGAAAATTTTCAACACCACAAACCCACATCATCACATATCGTCCCTGATAATAGCCAACCTTATCGCTCCTATTGCCGCCCTTATCGCTCCTATAGCCACCCTTATCGCTCCTATTGCCGCCCTTATCGCTCCTATAGCCACCCTTATCGCTCCGCCCAGACAATATCAATAGCCAACAAACACAACAGTGAAATACCACCCTTATAACCACATAATATCAATGGTGAAATGCCACCCTTATCTCCCCAAAATAACAACGCACACAACACAACAATTTACACGGAAAATTATCACAACAACATAACAAAAATCAATTCATATCACAATTTTTCCAATGGCCACAACCAAATTTCAAAGCTACAACAAAGTCAATTAATTTCACAGTAAATAGCCAAATGCTCCACACAATGTGTACAACACCCAAAAACAATCAATAGAGATAGAAATTACTCAACATAAAGCAAAGTCTTCATAAAAGATCAAATTTTCAATAATTATATAAACACCTCTTCTTAAGCTCATTTAATTAATTATTTGCAGAGGAAAAATCCAAAATGAAATTAAATTCAAATAATTATCAAGCCAACAAATTCACGAAATTTCATAAATAATCAAATAACAATCACATCACATTGTCATATAACAACAGAGTCAACAACAAGGGTTTAGGCACGACAAGTAGATGATAAAATATATGCCAATAATTATCCAATTTACTACACAATATGCTCAAGACTTTAACTCAATAAAATTTGCACATATAAACCAAGTACGTACTCGTCACCTCGCGTACATGATTTTCAATTACCCAAGTTGCAAATAAGACTCAATGCCTAAGGGGAATTTCCCCCACTCGAGGTTAAGCAAGACACTTACCTCCTTGAAGTTATGCCGATGTTCCAAAATCGCCTTCTTGCTTGAATTGACCTCCTGACAGCTCAAATCTATCCAAATTAATTGTATAACTTCATTAAAATTCATCAGAAATAATTCCGGATAATAATACGTCGACTTAAAAATTTTATTTCATAAAGTCAACAAAAGTCAACGCGGGACCCGCCCCTCGGAACCCGACATAATTTTCATGAAATCCGAACACCCATTCCGATACGAGTTCAACTATACCAATTTTATCGAATTCCAATAAAACCTCGACTTCCAAATCTTAAATTTTCGTTTTTGGAAGATTTTACAAAAATCTTGATTTTTCCTCCATTAAATCCGAATTAAACGATGGATTCAAAGACATAATCATGGAAATTAATCAAAACTGGATAAGAAACACTTACCCCAAACACCCACGCAAGAATCTCTCCAAAAATCGCCTTCTACCGAGCTCCAACTTTGATTTTGAGTTATGAACTCAAACCCCCGTTTTTGGGACTTTTAATTCTGCCCAGATACACCTTCTTCGCGTTCGCGACCACTCCTTCATATTCGCGAAGGCCAAAAATTCAGCTGGCTCCAATCCTTCTTCGCGTTCGCGTGACAAGCGTCGCGTTCGCGAAGGCCAACTGCTTCTGCCCCATCATTTCCTCTTCGCGTTCGCGAAGTCCTCGTCGCGTTCACGAAGATCAGCTGACCAACTGCTTCGCGTTCGCGTAGGCCAAACGACCCAGGCCCTTATCTTTTTTTTCTTCTTCGCGTTCGCGTTGCCTGGGCCGCTTGGCGAAGTCTTTCCCTATTCCTTCTTCGCATTCGCGTTCGCAAAGGACAAATCATCAGCTCCTCAAACTCCTCTTCGCGAACACGGGACTTCCTTCGCGTTCGCGAAGAAGGAAACCAAACTTCAGCAACACCAGTCCAAACAACTCCAATTTGGTCCGAAACCACTCCGAAACACACTCGAGCCCCTCGGGACCCTGTCCAATCATGCTAACCAGTCCCATAACATATCACAGACTCGCTCGAGGTTTCAAATCACATCAAATTACACCGAAAATACAAATCGCACCACAAATCAAACTTATGAACTTCAAAAACTCGTGCCGAAACAAAACCAACCCGGAATGACGTCAAATTTGGCAGGCAAGTCCCAAAAAACATAACGGAGCTGTTCCAACTCTCGGAATCGCATTCTGACCCCGATATCAAAATGTCAACCCCCCGATCAAACTTTCCAAAATTTTGAGTTTCGCCATTTCAAGCTTAATTCCACTACGGACCTCCAAATAATTTTTCGGACACGCTCCTAAGTCCAAAATCATCATACGGAGCTAACGGAACCGACGAAACTCCATTTCAGAGTCTTCTTCATACAGTTCCGACTACAGTCAAAATCCTAAGACCTAAGCTCCCTTTTTAGGAACTAAGTGTCCCAAATCACTCTGAATCATCCGTAATTCAAACTTGACCACAAACGCGGGTCATAATACATATCGAGAGGCTGCTCAAGACCTTAAGTCACTGAATGGGATGTAAATTTTTAAAACGACAAGTCGGGTCGTTACATTCTCCACCTCTTAAACAAACGTTCGTCCTCGAATGTGCTAAGAATCTTTCTGAGGACTTTAAATTACTGAGTATATTCTTGCGCACATACTTGTGAGTGATTTTGTATTCCCGCAATTTAACACGGGTACGACAATGCCATCTCAATTGAGATTATTTCTTTTCTCCATTCTTATAAGCTTTAAAGCAAAATCACTAACACCCCAATCATTTCCAAAAATGCCTGAATTCTCACAACAATGCACAATATTAGTCTCAACTGGCTATAGCAACTCGGGCCTATGCACATATAAATTTCCTCAATAGTGTTGAAGTAATGCAAAAATTTCTCTGGGGTGCTACATTATTCCCCGCTTAGGATCATTCGCCCTCAAACACATAACATAATTTATCTCTTCCTTTGCAAATCTCAATCCCTCAAATTTTACTAACTCCCAAATTTTTCAGAATTTTCGGCAGAGTCTCCCCTGTAATTGGGCCTATCCACCTGCCAGAGTAACACCCAAACAACTCCTAATAACATATCCACAATCCAACAAAATACCACAGGGTATATATCAATAACATTAATCTCAGCATTGCCTGATCATAATGATATCAGGACATGAAGCACATCATATGTATACTCATCACCATATCTCTGGTCTTAAAAGCTGTTCATAATTAATTCCAACATCATCAATTAATCTCATATTAATCATCACCTCGTTTCGAATTTTTACAACACTGACAACAGAACGTGAGGCATGAAGACCTCATGATTACTTATCCGGATTAATGAGTCACATTTAACGCCACCTGGGCACTCACCTCATAGGCTAAAACTCAATATTTACAGCACAAAAATGGATGAATATGAACAGAAAATATACAAGCATTATCAAATAAGCCTAACAGGCATGACTCCTTATTAATATTATTACACAAATTAAATTTCACAAGGGAAAATTTTAAACTCATAAACATTTCACCACAAGGACCTCGTCCTTAAATAACTTCCATCGCGGCTTGCAGCCCGGTTTAAATATTTCACATCATATATAAAATTCGAGGCTCTAGTCCTCAACTCCGAGTCACAAGTATTTTGCACATTGTGCCAACTAAAATTTTCAATTTCCTTTCTTTCTTCTTTTCAATATAGTTCATAAATAACTTTCACAACATATAATGAACCCTCATACCGGTAGGGCGTATAATTCATAAAAATTAGAATCAATTATTCCGAAACACATTAAACCCACTGTATCGAATAATAAAATTTTGCTTTTGGACTTATAGCCCTCAATGGTGCACAAAAATAAAATGACACACAAGTTCACATCTTTAAATCTCCCAACAGGGATACACATATAAGTGGGTCAAAAATTTACGAAGCTCACCATAAGTGGAGCATCATAGGAGAACTCACCTCAATATTCAGAACCGAATCAAATTAAGGAAAATATCCTTTATAATAAAATCAGGATCGTACCTGTAACGACACCATCTGGTGTATTGGCCTCAGCCAAATCATAGTGATTAAATCAACGGGTCGGGTCTCCACCTCTTAGGCGCCCACTACCCGCCTGTCCTCCACCTCTTGCTGACTGTGCACGTGGAGTATCAACTGGAATAAAGCTTGTAGCTGGAGTGTTCTGTTGAAATCTACCCCTCCCAAGTCTGGGACAATCTCTCATGATATGCCTAGTATCACCATACTCATAACAACCCCTCTGAGGTCGCAGCTGCTCGAACTGAGTCTGTGCCGGATAACTGGAATAACCACTGTAAGAATCTCGTGTCGGTGGTGCACTGTAAACTGAAGCAACTCCGAGTAATCTGGTGTGCGGACTGAGCTGACCGGCTGCTCGAGCCTCCGCTATAATGGGTTTTAGCTTAAGAGTAAAATCCACTGAACCCTTCAGATCTTCGAAACCTTTTGGCTTCCTTAAAATCCCTTTCCTCACCTAAAACACCCTCAATCTTCCTTGCAATCTCCACTACTTGTTGAAATGGAGCATCAGTTTGCAACTCTCGAGCCATACATATTTTAATATCATAATCGAGCCCCTCAATGAATCTACGGACCCGTTCTCTGATTGTAGGAACTAAGATAGGTGCATGACGGGCTAACTCACTGAACCTGATAGCATATTCTGACACAGTCAAAGTGCCCTAACGCAACCGTTCAAACTCTGTGCGCCACGCATCTCTGAGAGTCTGGGGAACAAATTCTTTCAAGAACATGTCCGAAAATTGAGCCCAGGTTGGTGGTGTGGTATCGGCTGGTCTACAATCTTCATAGATTTGCCACCACCGATATGCCGCGCCTGACAGTTGAAATGTAGTAAAGGCAACTCCGCTCACCTCCACAATACCCATGCGGAGAATATGGTGACAATTTTCTAGAAATATTTGGGCATCCTCTGTAGCTGTACCACTGAAAGTAGGTGGACTATACCTCTTAAACCTTTCAAGTCTCTTTTGTTCTTCTTCTGATGCCTCGGGCCTGACCTCAGGTCGAACCGGAATAACAGGTTGTACCGGTACTATACCCAGAACCTGACCAACGTGAACCTGTTGCTCTGGAGTGGTGGTAGGAGTCTGAGTTACTCCCCCAATCTACGAAATATTTGGTTCAACAGAGATCAATCCCGCCTAAGTTAATGTACCAAACATACTCAGAAACTGTGCTAAGGTCTCCTGAAGTCCGGGGGTAACAACAGGTGCTTCTGGTACGTGTCCCCCAACTGGAGCTACTACGTGTCCCCCAACTGGAGCTACTAGTGGCTCTCCATATGTTGTTCTGACAGGTGCTCTAGTCGCAGCACGTGCCCTTCCTCGACCTCTACCTCGGCCGCTACCTCTTGCAGCGCTAGCAGTATGTGCGGATGCCTGCTCAGCTAACCCCGTAGCACGTGTACTCACCATATGTGAGAGAATGGAGATACAAAGGTTCAAATTTCAAATTCAACAAATTCCGTACGACGGTGATGAAAGAAATGGAAATTGCCTAACAGTTTTGTAGCCTCTCGAAGATAAGTACAGACGTCTCCGTACCGATCCGCAAGACTCTACTAGACTCGTTCGTGACTCGTAGAACCTATGAACCTAGAGCTCTGATACCAACGTGATACGACCCAAAATCCAACTACAGGCGTCGTGATGGCACCTAATCTCTAAGACTAGGTAAACCGATTTCTATTACATTTTGAAGCCATTTTTTTTTTATAAATCTAACAGCGGAAAGAATTACAATACACAACCTCTCAAGACTGGTAGTACTGAGTCATGAACTCTAAATGAATACATGGAATGATCACGAGGACCGAATATACATTACTGTTTGATTACAAATTAACAGTACAGTGAAATTAAAAGACTCCAAGGGACTGTGACGGCCAAACAGCTCTACCTTGAATCCTTATGATCGCGCTTTAACTCTGCTCAAGTCCGATATCTTCAATACTTGGCTCTGCATAAAAATATGCAAAAGTGTAGAGTGAGCACACCACAGCGGTGCCCAGTAAGTATCAAGACTAACCTCAATGGAGTAGAGACGAGGTACAGTCAAGACACTCACTAGTCTAATAACCTATGCAATATAGTATACAAAATAATAGGAAAAAAATAATAATAATAATAATAAAGGCAGGATAAAAAAACCAGTGATATGCACAACGGACAACAAGAATACTATTAATATCACTCAACAATTAATAAACACAATTACACCCAATTAAATCAAGCCCTTCAAATAAATATCTTTCACATAGTTCTTCCACATAACTCTCTTTCAAATATAATTCTCTCAAATGATTATTTTTCAAATATAATTCTTTTAATAAATCTTTTCAAATACAATTTCCTTAAATAAATATCTTTCAAAATACAATTCTTTTATATAATACTTTCTAAGTAAAATTCCTTTCAAATAAATATTTTGAATATAATTCTTTCAATTAAAAAGTCACCATGTGACACCTCATTTCAAAATCATCAAAATAGGGGTCTCAGCCCATTTTCATATTTTTCGTAAATACGGGTCTCAGCCCATTTTCATATTTTTACGGCACCTCGTGCCCATAATAAAATCATCATATTTGCCTGGCACGTCGTGCCCTCATTCCATATCACAACTGCACGGACAATTCACGTGCCAAATATTATTATCATTTCATCACAGCACCTCGTGCCCACATTTTATATCACAACTGCACGGACAATTCACGTGTCAATATCCCCATTTCATATCACAATTCACGGCACCTCGTGCCCACATTTCATTTTATAAACCGCCTGGCAATAGCCACAGGCTTCCAATTTCAACAAAATCAGTTTATTATCAATTTACTAACAAAAAGACAAGTTGCACAAGGTATAAAATAAACACAAGAAAATTACATCACATGAAAATTTTCAACACCACAACCCCACATCATCACATATCGTCCCTGACAATAGCCACACTTATCGCTCCTATTGCCAACCTTATCCCTCCTATATCTACCCTTATCGCTCCGCCCAGACAATATCAATAGCCACCCTTATCGCTCCTATTGCCGCCATTATCGCTCCTATAGCCACCCTTATCGCTCCGCCCAGACAATATCAATAGCCAACAAACACAACAGTGAAATGCCACCCTTATAACTACATAATATCAACACTGAAATGCCACCCTTATCTTCCCAAAATAACAACTCACACAACACAATAATTTACACGGAAAATTATCACAACAACATAACAAAAATCAATTCATATCACAATTTTCCCAATGGCCACAACCAAATTTCAAAGCTACAACCAAGTCAATTAATTTCACAGTAAATAGCCAAATGCTCCACACAATTTGTACAACACCCAAAAACAATCAATAGAGATAGAAATTACTCAACATAAAGCAAAGTCTTCATAAAAGATCAAATTTTCAATAATTATATAAACACCTCTTCTAAAGCTCATTTAATTAATTATTTGCAGAGGAAAAAATTCAAAATGAAATTAAATTCCAATAATTATCAAGCCAACAAATTCACGAAATTTCATAAATAATCAAATAATAATCACATCACATTGTCATATAACAACAGAGTCAACAACAAGGGTTTAGGCACGACAAGTAGATGATACAATATATGCCAACAATTATCCAATTTACTACACAATATGCTCAAGACTTTAACTCAATAAAATTTGCACATATAAACCAAGTACGGACTCGTCACCTCGCGTACATAGTTTTCAATTATTCAAGTTGCACATAAGACTCAATGCCTAAGGGGAATTTCCCCCACTCGAGGTTAAGCAAGACACTTACCTCCTTGAAGTTATGCCGATGTTCCAAAATCGCCTTCTTGCTTGAATTGACCTCCTGACAGCTCAAATCTATCCAAATTAATTGTATAACTTCATTAAAATTCATCGGAAATAATTCCGGATAATAATACGTCGACTTAAAAATATTATTCCAAAAAGTCAACAAAAGTCAACGCGGGACCCGCCCCTCGGAACCCGACATAATTTTCATGAAATCCGAACACCCATTCCGATACGAGTTCAACTATACCAATTCTATCGAATTCCAATAAAACCTCGACTTCCAAATCTTAAATTTTCGTTTTTGGAAGATTTTACAAAAATCTTGATTTTTCCTCCATTAAATCCGAATTAAACGATGGATTCAAAGACATAATCATGAAAATTAATCAAAACTGTATAAGAATCACTTACCCCAAACACCCACGCAAGAATCTCTCCAAAAATCGCCTTCTACCGAGCTCCAACTTTGATTTTGAGTTATGAACTCAAACCCCCGTTTTTGGGACTTTTAATTCTGCCCAGATATACCTTCTTCGCGTTCGCGACCACTCCTTCACGTTCGCGAAGGCCAAAAATTCAGCTGGCTCCAATCCTTCTTCGCGTTCGCGTGACAAGCGTCGCGTTCGCGAAGGCCAACTGCTTCTGCCCCATCATTTCCTCTTCGCGTTCGCGAAGTCCTCGTCGCGTTCACGAAGATCAGCTGACCAACTGCTTCGCGTTCTCGTAGGCCAAACGACCCAGGCCCCTATCTTCCTTTTCTTCTTCGCGTTCGCGTTGCCTGGGCCGCGTTGGCGAAGGCTTTCCCTATTCCTTCTTCGCGTTCGCGTTCGCGAAGGAAAAATCATCAGCTCCTCAAACTCCACTTCGCGAACACGGGACTTCCTTCGCGTTCGCGAAGAAGGAAACCAGACTTCAGCAACACCAGTCCAAACAACTCCAATTTGGTCCGAAACCACTCCGAAACACACTCGAGCCCCTCGGGACCCTATCCAATCATGCTAACCAGTCCCATAACATATCACAGACTCGCTCGAGGTTTCAAATCACATCAAATTACACCGAAAATACAAATCGCACCACAAATCAAACTTATGAACTTCAAAAACTCGTGCCGAAACCAAACCAACCTGGAATGACGTCAAATTTGGCAGGCAAGTCCCAAAAAATATAACGGAGCTGTTCCAACTCTCGGAATCGCATTCTGACCCCGATATCAAAATGTCAACCCCCCGATCAAACTTTCCAAAATTTTGAGTTTCGCCATTTCAAGCTTAATTCCACTACGGACCTCAAAATAATTTTTCGGACACGCTCCTAAGTCCAAAATCATCATACGGAGCTAACGGAACCGACGAAACTCCATTTCGGAGTCGTCTTCATACAGTTACGACTACAATCAAAATCCTAAGACTTAAGCTCCCTTTTTAGGAACTAAGTGTCCCAAATCACTCTGAATCATCCGTAATTCAAACTTGACCACAAACGCGGGTCATAATACATATCGCGAGGCTGCTCAAGACCTTAAGTCACTGAATAGAATGTAAATTCTTAAAACGACAAGTCGGGTCGTTACATTCTCCACCTCTTAAACAAACGTTCGTCCTCGAACGTGCTAAGAATCTTTCTGAGGACTTTAAATTACTGAGTATATTCTTGCGCACATACTTGTGAGTGATTTTGTATTCCCGTAATTTAACACGGGTCTGACAACGCCATCTCAATTGAGATTATTTCTTTTTTCCATTCTTATAAGCTTTAAAGCAAAATCACTAACACCCCAATCATTTCCAAAAATGCCTGAATTCTCACAACAATGCACAATATTAGTCTCAACTGGCTATAGCAACTCGGGCCTATGCACATATAAATTTCCTCAATAGTGTTGAAGTAATGCAAAAATTTCTCTGGGGTGCTACATTATTCCCCGCTTAGGATCATTCGCCCTCAAACACATAGCATAATTTATCTCTTCCTTTGCAAATCTCAATCCCTCAAATTTTACCAACTCCCAAAATTTTCAGAATTTTCGGCAGAGTCCCCCCTGTAATTGGGCCTATCCACCTGCCAGAGTAACACCCAAACAACTCCTAATAACATATCCACAATCCAACAAAATACCACAGGGTATATATCAATAACATTAATCTCAGCATTGCCTGATCATAATGATATCAGGACATGAAGCACATCATATGTATACTCATCACCATATCTCTGGTCTTAAAAGCTGTTCATAATTAATTCCAACATCATCAATTAATCTCATATTAATCATCACCTCGTTTCGAATTTTTACAACACTGACAACAGAACGTGAGGCATGAAGACCTCATGATTACTTATCCGGATTAATGAGTCACATTTAACGCCACCTGGGCACTCACTTCATAGGCTAAAACTCAATATTTACAGCACAAAAATGGATGAATATGAACAGAAAATATACAAGCATTATCAAATAAGCCTAACAGGCATGACTCCCTATTAATATTATTACACAAATTAAATTTCACAAGGGAAAATTTTAAACTCATAAACATTTCACCACAAGGACCTCGTCCTTAAATAACTTCCATCGCGGCTTGCAGCCCGGTTTAAATATTTCACATCATATATAAAATTCGAGGCTCTAGTCCTCAACTCCGAGTCACAAGTATTTTGCACATTGTGCCAACTAAAATTTTCAATTTCCTTTCTTTCTTCTTTTCAATATAGTTCATAAATAACTTTCACAACATATAATGAACCCTCATACCGGTAGGGCGTATAATTCATAAAAATTAGAATCAATTATTCCGAAACACATTAAACCCACTGTATCGAATAATAAAATTTTGCTTTTGGACTTATAGCCCTCAATGGTGCACAAAAATAAAATGACACACAAGTTCACATCTTTAAATCTCCCAACAGGGATACACATATAAGTGGGTCAAAAATTTACGAAGCTCACCATAAGTGGAGCATCATAGGAGAACTCACCTCAATATTCAGAACCGAGTCAAATTAAGGAAAATATCCTTTATAATAAAATCAGGATCGTACCTGTAATGACACCATCTGGTGTATTGGCCTCAGCCAAATCATAGTGATTAAATCAACGGGTCGAGCCTCCACCTCTTAGGCGCCCACTACCCGCCTGTCCTCCACCTCTAGCTGACTGTGCACGTGGAGTATCAACTGGAATAAAGCTTGTAGCTGGAGTGTTCTGTTGAAATCTACCCCTCCCAAGTCTGGGACAATCTCTCATGATATGCCTAGTATCACCACACTCATAACAACCCCTCTGAGGTCGCGGCTGCTCGTACTGAGTCTGTGCTGGATAACTGGAATAATCACTGTAAGAATCTCGTGTCGGTGGTGCACTGTAAACTGAAGCAACTCCGAGTAATCTAGTGTGCGGACTGAGCTGACCGGCTGCTCGAGCCTCTGCTATAATGGGTTTTAGCTTAAGAGTAAAATCCACTGAACCCTTCAGATCTTCGAAATCTTTTGGCTTCCTTAAACTCCCTTTCCTCGCCTAAAACACCCTCAATCTTCCTTGCAATCTCCACTACTTGTTGAAATGGAGCATCAGTTTGCAACTCTCGAGCCATACATATTTTAATATCATAATCGAGCCCCTCAATGAATCTGCGGACCCGTTCTCTGATTGTAGGAACTAAGATAGGTGCATGACGGGCTAACTCACTGAACCTGATAGCATATTCTGACACTGTCAAAATGCCCTAACGCAACCGTTCAAACTCTGTGCGCCACGCATCTCTGAGAGTCCGAGGAACAAACTCTTTCAAGAACATGTCCGAAAATTGAGCCCAGGTTGGTGGTGTGGCATCGGCTGGTCTACCTTCTTCATAGATTTGCCACCACCGATATGCCGCGCCTGACAGTTGAAATGTAGTAAAGGCAACTCCGCTCACCTCCACAATACCCATGGTGCGGAGAATATGGTGACAAGTTTCTAGAAATTCTTGGGCATCCTCTGTAGCTGTACCACTGAAAGTAGGTGGACTATACCTCTTAAACCTTTCAAATATCTTTTGTTCTTCTTCTGATGCCTCGGGCCTGACCTCAGGTCGAACCGGAATAACAGGTTGTACCGGTACTACACCCAGAACCTGACCAACGTGAACCTGTTGCTCTGGAGTGGTGGTAGGATTCTGAATTACTCCCCCAATCTACGAAATATTTGGTTCAACAGAGATCAATCCCGCCTAAGTTAATGTACCAAACATACTCAGGAACTGTGCTAAGGTCTCCTGAAGTCCGGGGGTAACAACAGGTGCTTCTGGTACGTGTCCCCCAACTGGAGCTACTAGTGGCTCTCCATATGTTGTTCTGACAGGTGCTCTAGTCGCAGCACGTGCCCTTCCTCGACCTCTACCTCGGCCGCTACCTCTTGCAGCGCTAGCAGTATGTGCGGATGCCTGCTCAGCTAACCCCGTAGCACGTGTAGTCACCATCTGTGAGAGAATGGAGATACAAAGGTTCAAATTTCAAATTCAACAAATTCCGCACGACGGTGATGAAAGAAATGGAAATTGCCTAACAGTTTTGTAGCCTCTCCGTACCGATCCGCAAGACTCTACTAGACTCGTTCGTGACTCGTAGAACATATGAACCTAGAGCTCTGATACCAACTTGATACGACCCAAAATCTAACTACAGGCGTCGTGATGGCACCTAATCTCTAAGACTAGGTAAACCGATTTCTATTACATTTTGAAGCCATTTTTTTTATAAATCTAACAGCGGAAAGAATTACAATACACAACCTCTCAAGACTGGTAGTACTGAGTCACGAACTCTAAATGAATACATGGAACGATCACGAGGACCGAATATACATTACTGTTTGATTACAAATTAACAGTACAATGAAATTAAAAAACTCCAAGGGACTGCGACGGCCAAGCAGCTCTACCTTGAATCCTTATGATCGCGCTTTAACTCTGCTCAAGTCCGATATCTTCAATACTTGGCTCTGCATAAAAATATACAAAAGTGTATAGTGAGCACACCACAGCGGTGCCCAGTAAGTATCAAGACTAACCTCAATGGAGTAGAGACGAGGTACAGTCAAGACACTCACTAGTCTAATAACCTGTGCAATATAGTATACAAAATAATAGGAAAATGATAATAATAATAATAAAGGCAGGATAAAACAACCAGTGATATGCACAACGGACAACAAGAACACCATTAATATCACTCAACAATTAATAAACACAATTACACCCAATTAAATCAAGCCCTTCAAATAAATGTCTTTCATATAGTTCTTCGAGATTACTCTCTTTCAAATATAATTCTCTCAAATAATTATTTTTCAAATATAATTCTTTTAATAAATCTTTTCAAATACAATTTCCTCAAATAAATATCTTTCAAAATACAATTCTTTTATATAATACTTTCTAAGTAAAATTCCTTTCAAATAAATATTTTGAATATAATTCTTTCAATTAAAAAGTCACCATGTGACACCTCATTTCAAAATCATCAAAATAGGAGTCTCAGCCCATTTTCATATTTTTCGTAAATACGGGTCTCAGCCCATTTTCATATTTTTACGGCACCTCGTGCCCATAATTAAATCATCATATTTGCCCGGCACGTCGTGCCCTCATTCCATATCACAACTGCACGGACAATTCACGTGCCAAATATCATTATCATTTCATCACAGCACCTCGTGCCCACATTTTATATCACAACTGCACGGACAATTCACGTGTCAATATCCCCATTTCATATCACAATTCACGGCACCTCGTGCCCACATTTCATTTTATAAACCGCCTGGCAATAGCCACAGGCTTTCAATTTCAACAAAATCAGATTATTATCAATTTACTAACAAAAAGACAAGTTGCACAAGGTATAAAATAAACACAAGAAAATTACATCACATGAAAATTTTCAACACCACAACCCCACATCATCACATATCGTCCCTGACAATAGCCACACTTATCGCTCCTATTGCCAACCTTATCCCTCCTATATCCACCCTTATCGCTCCGCCCAGACAATATCAATAGCCACCATTATCGCTCCTATTACCGCCATTATCGCTCCTATAGCCACCCTTATCTCTCCGTCCCAGACAATATCAATAGCCAACAAACACAACAGTGAAATGCCACCCTTATAACCACATAATATCAATGGTGAAATGCCACCCTTATCTCCCCAAAATAACAACTCACACAACACAACAATTTACACGGAAAATTATCATAATAACATAACAAAAATCAATTCATATCACAATTTTCCCAATGGCCACAACCAAATTTCAAAGCTACAACCAAGTCAATTAATTTCACAGTAAATAGCCAAATGCTCCACACAATGTGTACAACACACAAAAACAATCAATAGAGATAGAAATTACTCAACATAAAGCAAAGTCTTCATAAAAGATCAAATTTTCAATAATTATATAAACACCTCTTCTTAAGCTCATTTAATTAATTATTTGCAGAGGGAAAAATCCAAAATGAAATTAAATTCCAATAATTATCAAGCCAACAAATTCACAAAATTTCATAAATAATCAAATAACAATCACATCACATTGTCATATAACAACAGAGTCAACAACAAGGGTTTAGGCACGACAAGTAAATGATACAATATATGCCAACAATTATCCAATTTACTACACAATATGCTCAAGATTTTAACTCAATAAAATTTGCACATATAAACCAAGTACGAACTCGTCACCTCGCGTACATAGTTTTCAATTATCCAAGTTGCACATAAGACTCAATGCCTAAGGAAAATTTCCCCCACTCGAGGTTAAGCAAGACACTTACCTCCTTGAAGTTATGCCGATGTTCCAAAATCGCCTTCTTGCTTGAATTGACCTCCTGACATCTCAAATCTATCCAAATTAATTGTATAACTTCATTAAAATTCATTGGAAACAATTCCGGATAATAATACGTCGACTTAAAAATTTTATTCCAAAAAGTCAACAAAAGTCAACGCGGGACCCGCCCCTCGAAATCCGATATAATTTTCATGAAATCCGAACACCCATTCCGATACGAGTTCAACCATACAAATTTTATCGAATTCCAATAACAACTCGACTTCCAAATCTTAAATTTTCGTTTTTGGAAGATTTTACAAAAATCTTGATTTTTCCTCCATTAAATCTGAATTAAACAATGGATTCAAAGACATAATCATGAAAATTAATCAAATCTGGATAAGAATCACTTACCCCAAACACCCACGCAAGAATCTCTCCAAAAATCGCCTTCTACCGAGCTCCAACTTTGATTTTGAGTTATGAACTCAAACCCCCGTTTTTGGGACTTTTAATTCTGCCCAGATACACCTTCTTCGCGTTCGCGACCACTCCTTCGCGTTCGCGAAGGCCAAAAATTCAGCTGCCTCCAATCCTTCTTCGCGTTCGCGTGACAAGCGTCGCGTTCGCGAAGGCCAACTGCTTCTGCCCCATCATTTCCTCTTCGCGTTCGCGAAGTCCTCGTCGCGTTCGCGAAGACCAGCTGACCAACTCCTTCGCGTTCGCATAGGCCAAACAACCCCAGGCCCCTATCTTCCTTTTCTTCTTCGCGTTCGCGTTGCCTGGGCCGCGTTCGCGAAGGCTTGCCCTGTTCCTTCTTCGCGTTCACGTTCACAGCTTCGCGTTCGCGAAGGACTAATCATCAGCCCCTCAAACTCCTCTTCGCGAACACGGGACTTCCTTCGCGTTCGCGAAGAAGGAAACCAGACTTCAGCAACAACAGTCCAAACAACTCTAATTTGGTCCGAAACTACTCCGAAACACACCCGAGCCCCTCGGGACCCTGTCCAATCATGCTAACCAGTCCCATAACATATCACAGACTCGCTCGAGGTTTCAAATCACATCAAATTACACCGAAAATACAAATCCAACCACAAATCGAACTTATGAACTTCAAAAACTTCCAACTTCTAAAACTCGTGCCGAAACCTATCAAACCACCCCGGAATGACGTCAAATTTTGCAGGCAAGTCCCAAATAACATAACGGAGCTATTCCAACTCTCGAAATCGCATTCCGACCCCGATATCAAAAAGTCAACCCCCGGTCAAACTTTTCAAAATTTTGAGTTTCGCCATTTCAAGCTTAATTCCACTACGGACCTCCAAATAATTTTTCGGACACGCTCCTAAGTCCAAAATCATCATACGGAGCTAACGGAACCGACAGAACTCCATTCCGGAGTCGTCTTCATACAAATCCGACTACGGTCAAAAATCCTAAGACCTAAGCTCCATTTTTAGGAACTAAGTGTCCCAAATCACTCAGAATCATCCGTAATTCAAACTTGACCACACACGTGAGTCATAATACATATCGCGAGGCTGCTCAAGACCTTAAATCACTGAACGGGACGTAAATTCTTAAAACGACAAGTCGGATCGTTACACAGTCACAGACGATTGGGCTGTTCAGGCTTTCACTCAAGGTTTGAACGAACGAAGTTTGACGGATTCACGACGTTTAAAGCATAACATGATCGAATACCCAGCCATCACGTGGGCCGACGTGCACCATCGGTACCAATCAAAAATTAGGGTCGAAGATGATCAATTGGGGTCTGAACCCCACTGTTCGAAGGGATATTAATCGAGAACAAGGTCCGATCGGGGTTCGATAGGCCTGCCGGATAACAAAAGAAGTGATCGAGGTCAAGGGTCCCGGGGGCTGATGAAAAGAAGTAGGTTCGATAGGCCTACCGGATCTAAGGAAGCGCCTCTGTTATCGAAATATAACTTCAGCATTGATGCATCCTCCATCGTATCGACTATCGGACGCATCAAAGACACTAAATGGCCTCGACCCATGCAGACCAATCCTGCCCAAAGGAATCCCAATCAAATGTGCGAATATCATGGCACCCATGGCCACAGAACGGAAGATTGCAGGCAACTAAGAGAGGAAGTAGCCTGATTATTCAACAAGTGGCACCTTCGAGAATTTTTAAGCGATAGGGCGAAGAACCATTTTAAAAACAGGGATTTCGGCAAGCAAAACGAACAAGAAGAACCACAACACGTCATTCACATGATCATCGCGGCACTGATACCCCTCAGGGACCGGTTCTTAAACGCACTAAGACATCGATTGTGAGAGAAAAGCGATCTCGAACTCAAGATTACACACCCATAGGAACTTTGTCCTTCAATGATGAAGATGCAGAAGGAGTCATACAACCTCATAACGATGCACTGGTAATATCCGTACTCATGAATAAAACTAAAGTTAATCGTGTGTTGATTGATCCAGGTAGCTCGGCCAACATCATCAGATTGAAGGTCAGAGAACAACTCGGCCTACAGGACCAGATCGTACCCGCAACCCTGGTTCTAAATGGATTCAATATGGCATGTGAAACCACCAAAGGCGAGATAATTCTACCGATAAACGTGGTCGGGACCATCTAGGAAACGAAGTTCCACGTGATCAAAGACGACATGAGATACAATGCCCTTCTTGGAAGGCCATGGATCCACAACATGAGAGTTGTACCTTCGACCCTACACCAGGTCCTTAAATTCCCAACATCGAGAGGAGTCAAAACAGTGTACGGAGAACAATTAGCCGCAAGAGAAATGTTCGCCGTCGAGGAAGCGAAACCAGTATCCTCGCCTTCGCCAGTAAAGGGATCAGGCTCAGAAGGGGAACGAGATACCAAATAGCAATCACAGACATCGGCTTTGACCCAACCAGATAACTAGAAGATCGAGGAATTGAGGAAATAATGATCAGAGGATCCCTCGATCCTTCGTGATTCCCGATGATTCTGACGCTACCAAATCAATGATTGAGGAATTGGAGCAAGTCACACTAATCGAGCACTGGCCCGAACGGAAGGTATACCTGGGAACGGGGTTGACCCCCGAACTTAGGAAGAAACTTATTCAATTTCTTATCGATAACATTGATTGCTTTGCCTGGTCCCATTTAGATATAACAGGGATCCCACCGGACATAACGATGCATCGGCTAAGCTTGGACCCTAGGTTAAGACCGGTGAAGCATAAGAGAAGTAAAGCACGCATTCATAAAGGACGAGGTAACCAAACTTCTCAAGATAAGGTCCATTCGGGAGGTGAAATATCCCGAATGGTTAGCTAATGTAGTTGTAGTGCATAAAAAAGGGAACAAACTTAGAATGTGTGTGGATTATAAGGATTTGAACAAAGCATGCCCCAAAGATTCCTTTTCGTTGCCCAACATCGATCGCATGATCGATGCCACGGCCGGCCACGAGATCCTTACTTTTCTCGATGCCTATTCCGGGTATAATCAAATCCAGATGAACCCGGAAGACCAGGAAAAGACTTCATTTGTCATCAGATATGAAACATATTGTTATAATGTGATGCCCTTCGCGCTAAAAAATGCAAGAGCTACTTACCAACGCCTAGTAAATAAAATGTTCGAAGAACAAATAGGTAAATCAATGGAAGTTTATATTGATGACATGCTAGTTAAGTCCCTGCGCGCAGAGGACCATTTGACCCATTGCAAGAAACGTTCGAGATTTTGAGGAAATACAACATGAAGTTCAACCCCGAGAAATGTGCTTTCGGGGTCGGTTCGGGCAAGTTCCTCGGCTTCATGGTGTCAAATCGGGGAATCGAGATTAACCTCGATAAAATCAAGGACATTGAAGACATCACCATCGTGGACAGCATGAAAGTCGTACAGAGGCTAACGGGACGGATTGCAGCCTTAGGCAGATTCATTTCGAGATCGTCAGATCAAAGTCACAAATTTTTCTCTCTACTCAAAAAGAAGAACGATTTCTCTTGGACCCCGGAATGCCAACAGGCGTTAGAGGAATTAAAACAATATCTATCGAGCCCACTACTACTTCATACTCCAAAAACATATGAAAAACTTTGCTTGTACTTGGTAGTATCGGAAATCGCAGTAAGCGGTGTCCTAGTTCGAGAAGAGCAAGGTACGCAATTTCCCGTTTATTATATAAGTAGGACCTTAGGAGAAGCAGAAACTAGATATTTGCACCTAGAAACATTGGCACTTGCACTGATAAGCGCCTTTAGAAAGTTAATAACGTACTTTCAATGTCACCCCATATACGTATTAACCACTTACCCGCTTCGTAATATTTTGCACAAGCCCGAACTATCAGGCCGATTGGCCAAATGGGACGTCGAACTCAGTGGGTACTCTATTGAATATCAACCCCATATGACCATCAAGTCTCAAATTTTAGCATACTTCGTGGCCGATTTCACGCCAACCCTCGTACCCAAAGTTGAAATAGAACTCTTATTGAAATGGGGTACGTCATCGGGGATATGGACCCTTTTTACGGACGGGGCTTCGAACGTGAAAGGGTCTAGGCCAGGCATTGTTTTAAAGCCACCCACGGGTAACACTATTAGGAAATCTATCAAAACTACCAAGTTGACTAACAACGAGGCCGAGTATGAGGCCATGATTGCATGTCTCGAGCTAGCTAAAAGCTTGGGAGCATAAGTCATTGAAGCCAAGTGTGACTCTTTGCTGGTGGTAAATCAAGTAAACAAAACCTTCGAAGTTCGAGAAGATAGAATGCAAAGGTATTTGGACAAACTACATGTCACTTTACACCATTTCAAACAATGGACTTTACAGCATGTTCCACGAGAGCAAAACAGTGAGGCTGATGCACTTGAGAATTTGGGATCATCGGTCGAGTAAGGTGAGTTGAGCTCGGGGACTGTCGTTCAACTCTCGAGATCCGTGATCGAAGAAGGTCATGCCGAGATAAATTCTACGAGCTTAACCTGGGATTGGAGAAATAAGTATATTGAATACTTAAAGAATGGAAAGCTCCCATCGGACCCTAAAGATTCAAGGGTCCTACGAACCAAAGCTGCTCGATTCACGTTAGCTTCAAATGGAACGCTATACCGAAGGACATTCGATGGACCATTGGCAGTATGCTTAGGTCCAAGAGATACCGATTATATCCTACGTGAGGTGCACGAGGGCACTTGTGGGAATCACTCCGGTGTCGATTCATTAGTCCAAAAAATAATCAGGGCATGGTATTATTGGGTCGATATGGGAAAAGATGCAAAGGAGTTTGTTCGAAAATGTGACAAATGTCAAAGGTATTCACCAATGATCCATCAACCCGGAGAGCAACTTCACTCAGTCCTATCCCCATGGCCATTCATGAAATGAGGAATGGATATCGGCGACTCTCTGCCATCAACCCCAGGTAAAGCTAAATTCATTTTATTTATGACTGACTATTTCTCTAAATGGGTTGAAGCACATGCGTTCGAGAAAGTAAGAGAGAAAGAGGTTATAGACTTTATCTGGGATCATATCGTATGTCGATTCGGGATACCCGCCGAAATAGTGTGTGACAATGGGAAACAATTTGTCGGCAGCAAAGTGACGAAATTCTTCAAAGACCACAAAATAAAAAGGATATTATTAACACCGTATCACCCCAGTGGGAACGGACATGCTGAATCAATGAATAAAACTATCATTCAAAACCTAAAGAAGAGGCTGAACGACACTAAAGGAAAATGGAGAGAAATCCTACCCGAAATCCTTTGGGCATATCGAACAACATCAAAATCTAGTACGGGGGCAACCCCGTTCTCCTTAGTATATGGCTCTGAATCCTTGATACCAGTCGAAGTCGGCGAACCCAGCGCCAGATTTCGATATACAACAGAAGAATCAAATAACGAGGATATGAACACTAGCTTCGAATTATCGGACGAAAAACGAGAAGCTGCTCTCGTCCAATTGGCCGCCCAAAAGCAACGAATCGAAAGATACTATAATCGAAGAACCACGCTCTGCCATTTTAAACCCAGGGACTTAGTGCTAAGGAAAGTCACCCTCAGTACCCGAAATCCAAACGAAGGAAAATTACGACCGAACTGGGAAGGACCATATCAGGTTCTCGAAAATGTCAGAAAGGGATACTTTTATTTCGAGTTCGAGCAAGCACTCACTATACCATCACACCTACGGGCTACATTACTTCGAGTTCGAAAAATTCACTCGACCACTAAGCCTACGGGCTACTTTTATTTCGAGTTAGAGCAAGCACTCACTCGACCATTACGCCTACGGGCTACATTACTTCGAGTTCGAATCATTCACTCAACTGCTAAGCTTACGGGCTACTCCTATTTCGAGTTCGAGCAAGCACTCACTCGACCATTACGCCTATGGGCTACATTACTTCAAGTTCAAATCATTCACTCGACTGCTAAGCCTACGGGCCACTTTTATTTCGAGTTCGAGCAAGCACTCACTCGACCATTACGCCTATGGGCTACATTACTTCGAGTTCGAAACATTCACTCGACTGCTAAGCCTACGGGCCACTTTTATTATGAGTTCGAGCAAGAACTCACTCGACCATTACGCCTATGGGCTACATTACTTCGTGTTCGAATCATTCACTCGACTGCTAAGACTACGGGCAACTCTTATTTCGAGTTCGAGCAAGCACTCACTCGACCATTATGCCTATGGGCTACATTACTTCGAGTTCGAAACATTCACTCGACGCCACTTTTATTTCGAGATCGAGCAAGCACTCACTCGACCATTATGCCTATGGGCTACATCACTTTGAATTCGAATCATTCACTCGACTACTAAGCCTACGAGCTATTTTTATTTCGAGTTCGAGCAAGCACTCACTCGACCATTACGCCTACGGGCTATATTTCTTCGAGCTCGAATCACTGACTCAACTAATAAGCCTAAGGGCTACATCACTTCAAGTTTGAGTAAGCCTATGTTCAGACAATCACTCAACTCGACCACTAAGCATACGAGCTACCTTATTTCAACTTTGAGTAAGCGCTCGCTCGATTATAGAGGCTACGAAGTCCAAATTTGATTAAGTTGCTTAAATCCTTGTGAAAATATTCATAAGGCGTGAATAAAATCTTCACAAGACAGGAAACAAAACTGAAGCAAGTCGGCAAAAAAGGGGATATTTTTATATACAAAATTGTTTACATGATTGATTACAACGTAAAAATTAAGGACTAAGCTTCCTGGTTATCCCCAGGAGCGGCCTCTTCTCTATCGGTCTCCCCCCGTTATTGGATCCACTCTTACTCCCATCGTCATCATCATTGTCATCATCATCGTCATCGAAAACCAAGGCTTCAACATCGGCTTTGAGTTCTTTGGCCCTTTTAATCTCTTCAGCGAGGTCGAAACCTCGAGCATGGATCTCCTCGAGGGTCTCCCTCCGATATTGACACTTAGTAAGTTCAGCGACCCAATGGTCTCGGCTGCCTCTCTTTCTTGGACCTGGGCAGCTTCAGCATCGGCCCGATAGATGGCCACGAGTGCATCCGCATCGGCCTTTGCCTTTTCGGCGTCAGATTCGGACTTGGCAAGTACAGAGGCCAACCGAGCCTCGAGCTCCTCTATTCTTCTTGTTTGGACTGAGCTTTTCTCCTTCATTTTTTGAACTTGGTTTTCGGCCGATGACAATTGGGTTCGAGCAGTTTCTTTCTCTGCAGCAAAGCCTTTCCACTTCAAAGACTCCGCTCTTATCACATCGACTTCTTCACAAAGTTTTCCGATCATCTCGATTTTCTGCTGCAACTATGAGACCGAAAAATTAGCCATCGTTCCGGTATCAAGCCCATAGGCTTTTAAAAGCATTATTACCTGCTCGGATAGATCGATCTGATCTTGGTGAGCCTTGGCCAACTCGACTTGGAGGTCTTTTATTTCCTCTCCCCTTTGGCCCAAGAGCAGTTTTAAGGAGTTCCTCTCCTCTATAACCCGTTGAAGCTCGGCCTCGTATCGACGCAGCTCGGTTCGGGACCAAGAACATGATTCTCGATGAACTGTCGCGTCCTGCAAAGAAAGATGAAACGAAGTCAAAAAATAAAAGCAAACTTAAAGGTAACGCCATATGATTTAAGGCCTACCTGATTCAAAGCCTGCTGCACTCCGTGAAAAAGATCTGATGCGTCACTTGTACCGGTAGTGTCTTCGACGCCGATAAACAGGTCACGAAAAGGATCCTCTCCATCATGAGGCCTATCTAATTCGAGGGCCCCCAAAGCTTGGGCTTCCCGAATCGCCCTTGCGGAAAAAGCAGGGAAGGTGGGCGAGCCTTCGATTGCTACTGCCCCAAATGAGTCATCTGGGGCATTCTCTTTGGTTCAAAAAAATTCGGGAAGAGCCCCTTCAGACATATCCCCCATCTGTCGGCTTCGATGGGAAACATCTTCGATCTCCTGCAACTCGGGGACTCTGCCCGAATCTCTCTCCGATATATCCTCAGTTCGAGGCAGAGCCTTATGAACCACCATCGATCCAGCTGCCTATGGAACGTCGGTGGTCTTCTTTGTTCGGGCCGCCGACGCAGACCCAATCTTCTTCTTCTTCCTCTTCCTCTTCCCTCTTCTTCTTCCTCTTCTTCTTCCTCCTTCTTCTTCCTCCTCCTTCCTTCTTACTTCTTCCTTCTTCTTATCTTCCCCCTCCTCTTCCTCATCCTCTTCCGATATATCCTCAGTTCGAGGCGAAGCCTTATGAACCACCATCGATCCAGCTGCCTGTGGAACGTCGGTGGTCTTCTTTGTTCGGGCTGCCGGCGTAGACCCATTCTTCTTCTTCTTCTTCCTCTTCCTCTTCCTCTTCCTCTTCCTCTTCCTCTTCCTCCTTCTTCCTTCCTTTTTCTTCTCTTCCTCCTCCTCTTCCTTCTTCTTCTCTCTTCTTCCCTCAAACGCAGAACTGATTCTACAGTAAAGGAATGGTATTCTTGTTCGGCTTACGAGCCTTCCTCTTCTTCGATTTTTGATCTTCGAGGACGAGGGCTCTTTTTCTCTTATTATCTTTCACCGGCTTTGGGACAGAGGCCGAAGCCTCTTCCCCGACGGATGAGGGCCTCAAAGCCGCATCCTTGCCCACACCTGCATACGAAAAATTTTATTGAAGTGTGTGAAAAGCATCTTATTCGAATTACCAAAATATACGAGATAGGTGCTCACCGTGGTTTTTGGCCTCCCATCGGCCCTTTGACAAGTCGCTCCATGAGCGCTCGGCATATGGGGAGGTCGAAACTAGATCACGTACCCAATTCTTGAGATCGGGCACTGCGCCGGGCATCCAGGCTTCATATTTGTGAGAAAAGAAATGAAAGAACAGAAATAATAGGAGATAACAACAGAATTACACTTACGCTTCATATTCCACTCCTCGGGAAAAGGCATCTTTTCGGTTGGGATCAAGTCCGAAGTCCTCACTCGAACGAACCGGCCCATCCAGCCTCGATCCTTATCCTCGTCTATACTCGAGAACAGAACCTTGGTAGCTCGACGTTGGAGTTTTATTAACCCTCCTCGAAAATGGCGAGGACGGTATAATTGGACAAGATGATCGAGGGTGAAAGGCATCCCCTCGATTTTACTAACAAAATATCGGATCAAAATAACGATCTGCCAAAAGGAAGGATGTATCTGGCCTAGGGTTATTAGGTATTTACAACAAAAATCTATGATAACAGGGTCGAGGGGACCTAACGTAAAAGGGTAAGTATACACACTTAAAAACTCTCACACGTGAGTAGTAATATCCTCTTCAGGAGACGGCACTACCACCTCTTTGTTCTCCCAGTTACAATTTTTTTATCCGCTCGATGTGCTCCCGGGTTATCGAACAAATATATCTCGATACGGGCTCACATCGGCCAGGAACCGGCGAACCTTTATCGAGTTTGAAATCGGAGTTAAGAACACACGCCGCTGGAGCGCACTCCTCAGGACGAGGATCCACCGGTGTTTTATCGGCGGCGGATTGGGAAGAAGAAGCTTTTTCTTTTAGGGGGACGGTTTTGGATGTCTTCACCATTTTGAATTTAAAGAGGGTGACGAAGATTTGGTAATTTGGAAGAAGAATTTTGCAAAGAGGAATCACTGATTTGCGAATAAACTCAGAGAATACGAAAAAGAAATTGGAAAATTTGGAAGATTGAAGATGTAAAAGTGATAAATGATAAAAGGAAGGGTTAATTATAGGTTTAAGCAATGGCGGTTCAGTATCAGCGGTGGCCAACCACCGTCTGACATGCATTAAATACCTTGAAAGACTAAATCGACGGGACAGCTATCACGTGCGTCATGGTCGAGCCCAATGTAAACGTCAGCTTATAATCCGATCGAACCATTCAAACATCATATCATTTCTCACCACATTCTTCCTGAGAAACGAGGGGACTATCTGTATACGGTCGAAATAGATTTTGGCCTTCGTACGATTGATCGAGTTCGAAACATAATCGATCGAAGCAAGACTTCGAGACGGGGTCCGAAGATGGTACAAACAAGCTTCGAGTCCCAGGGGCCGATCAATGTCGAGCTCGATATCATTATCAAGCCCGAATCCAAATCAAACTATGATGCAAAGTAAAATTATCGAGCTTATGATCCAAAGACCGACCAACATTGACCCCGAATCAATTCAAGGGTCCGAGTCAAGATCGAGCTCAAGCCAAGATCGAGAGCTCGAGTCAAGACCGAAAACTCGAGTCAATATCGAGCTCATAGACAAGAGCCGTTGCAATTCCACTAGAGAAGAGAATCTTGGCAGAAATTGTGAAAAAACTTATTTATCATGGGTCTCCCACTATGTATTTTTAATTATATCTAAAGTAAGATCCTTCTACTATAAAGGGGGTGGTTATCATTTCTGTAGAGGGCAAGTTTTTGCTTACATTGTAATTCAAGCACCATATTCTCCTATAGCGAAGAGTTGTTCTTTCAAGCTTCTTAATTTGATTCCACTTGTTTAGTCTTAAAATTCATCTTCTTTACAACCTTGTCTATTTTGCATTCTTTGCAATCCATACTTGATATTTCTATTTATCGTTACGATTTGTATTAAGCTACACCACATATCCTTAGAACTACGTACAAATTCAACTGTATCCGTTTGTCGGGTAAACAGGCTTAACACCCATATTAGTGTAGCGAGAAGCCTTTAATCTCAATAAATAAAATTGCGTGTGCGCTGTAACTTATTGAAAGAGCAAAAAAGGGGAGAGAAAGAACAATAAAATTAAAGATGAAGATGAAGGGATTATTTCTATATCAGATGCATGACCTTTCATTTGCTCACGGTTATTAATCAAAATTCAGCAAGATTAGAGGCTTATAAATGGAGTTTCATCACCATCAAATTTAACACACACCAGCAGTTGGATTGAAAATTTAAGAAATATGAAGAGAACCCAAAAGAAGCATCTGAAAGGAAAAAGATAAAGAAAAGAGAAGAAGATATAGGAAAAAATTAAAAGCTGAACAAACCTGTATCTAGAACTCCCAGCAACACCCTTGAGATCAAGAAAATGGACTTTTGACAGAGCCTGTGAAAATTGGAGGGAGGGAAAGAAAATAGGGATTTCTCCCTTGGAAAACAGTTGGAGCGATGTGGAATATACAGGTAGAGTATAAGCAAACAATTAAAAGACACGTTAGAGCAATTAGTGAGTGATGCTAAAAGACTAAAATGCCCTCATCTTTACATTAAATGACACTTAAGCAGACGTGTCGAAAAACTCCCCTGTTTACACACTTATAAGGAGGAAAAAGAGGGAGGTGAGAAAGAAAAGTGGTACCTGTGTGTCCTCGTCTGGGCCAACGATATCATATTCAACTCTTAGTGCTTCCATGCAAGAGGTACACATGTTTGCTTTGATCAAGCTGATTACCTCTAAGGCCATTTTCTTGTAACAATATCGTCTTTCTTTGTCCAGTTGAACGATTTCTTACATAGCAATATATTACTCCGGACATATAACCCGTACAATGTATCTGAAATAGTAGTAATTAGTGAAATAAAAAATCTTATAAACTATCGAAGTAATTCCATCACTTACGGGAAGAAACATTTACAATGCTAATATCCTAGAAACCTAGGAATAATACTTACTTTAAATATGGTAGACTTGAGTTCCTATGAAAATTAAAGTTATTTTATAGATTTATAAGAGTGAGCCTCTTCTGTGGAATAACTTAATCATGTATAGAAACATAATCAATTCATCAACCACATGAGAGTTGTATGTAGTCTTTCCCACAGAATAACCAAAAGATCTATGGCTCAAGATGTCATTAACCAAAAAGCAGAAAAGTTTCAGAGTACTCCATTATTGAGTGCAGCTATGGTCATTTTCCACCAAAACTTATTAGCAGATTGATCTAACAATCGCAGAAGGAAAACATGTCATAATAACAATGTAATGGAAATGGATTAACAACTAATGACCCCTTCATTCAACTTCAAAAAATTGAAGTCCAAAGGGAAAGGGAAGAATAAAAAAACTTAAGCATGTCAAATACGAACTTAATCTTTTATAAGTAAATAATAGTAGTTATATTAGAGAAGTAAAAGCAATACAAATGGGTAAAAGGAACTATATTTCTTTGGACAAATTAGTGACTGCTAAAAAAATGGCTCTCTATATTCTCCGTTTTATTTTCAGCTACATACAGATAACTAACTATGATAATAAGGGAAACGATAAAACCTAATATAATAAAATTTATCTAACTTGTTGGAAAATATAGATCAATATTAACTTTTTCAGAATTGCATAACTGATCTTGTGAAATTTTGTTCAGATAGCCTTTCTCTATTCTCATTAAGTTAATATCATTACCTGCTACGAAATTGATAAAAAATAATCAATGAGTAAATACATGTGCAGAATCAGTTAACAGAAGAGCATTGACACAGGAAATACTGTAATAGCCCTTCAGTGAAAAAAAAAATCTAAGGGAGTCAATCGCGATAGAGGACAAAGGAGAAGAATGAAAATTCTCACAACAATAGCCCACTGAAGTCCTCTTAGATCTGTAAATCATCTCGATCTCTAAGAGGTCATTTGAGGCATTTTGGATGGAAAGAAGCAATTTGACACTAATATTTAGCAGAATATAAATTACTCAACTTACAATAGACTTCAGTCCCAATGTTTGAATTGGAGGGTGATCGATGGATGACCTGCAAGTAGACAAACACCGTAGCCATGTCCAGTTCAATTGCATCGGAAGATGAATAACTTATTGAATGAAAACTCCGTACGCTGTCCGAATAGAATCCACGTATACACTGATAACCTAAAATACAAACACGTATGTAGCTATTCGGTTAAATGACTATAATGCCCTAAATTTAAATTTTAATGACAAAAACAGTCATGTCGAAACCCTTTCTCTTCTAATATATAGTAATATAGTAATTATAGAATTAATAACTATGGAATAAAAGGAAAAAATTAGCCAGCTCGTTATTGTGCCTGGCAGATCTAAAATAGCGGTCCAATGGTAGCAACCCATGAATTATCAAGCTCCAACTACACCCTACGACCCACTAAAAATTAAAGCAACAAAACTTAATCTTCATAATCCACCTTATCGTGTCCAATGGGGGTAGAAGATGGTTCCCGTCCTATTTTTGCTGCTGCTAAGCTAAAAGAGAGGCCCACTTTTCTTAGCTTCTCTTTCCTTTTAGTTTGCTAAGGTTTCTATCTTTTTCCTTAACTTTTCTTTTCTCATCTCCTTCCTTCTTCCTTATGTGTGTACTTATTGTCACGACCCAATTCCATTTTAGACCGTAATGGCGCCCAACACTATTGTTAGGCAAACCAACAGTAAACAATCTAATAATTTTTTCCCATTTTAATAAGTTTTTCTCAAGTAAATAACTTTCCTTACTTTAATAGGTTTAGTAAGAAACGGATTTAAATTTATAAAACGAAAGCAGCTGAATGTATTTATGGCCATAGAAGTAAAACCAAAATCACAAGTCTACTAATGTGTACCAAGATCTGGTGTCACAAGTGTGTGGGCTACTAGTAAAATATACAAAAGATCTCTACTCTACTGTCTGAAATAGAATAGACAGAAAATAAATCAAAAGAGAGACTCTGGCTACTGCTGAACGGCAGCTCACCGTATGGTCTCGGACCAAAAGTCAAGTGTGCGCGTCGGACTAATAACCAGATGCACCTGCCTCAGATCCTGCACATCAAGTGCAGAAGTGTAGCGTGAGTACATAAATAACATGTACCCAGTAAGTATCGAGTCTAACCTCGAAGAAGTAGTGACGAGGGGTCGACTTCGACCCTTACTATGGGCCAAAAATATAATAGTATGAAGTTCTAATTAAATATGATATATAAAATGATAATAGAACTCAAAGCAGGAAAATAAGTAAACAATCCTTTCATTTCAAGTAAGAACCAAGTCATTTCTCTCGTCTAATCCTTTCACCTTTCAAGTCCATGGAACAATATTAAATATAAAAGGGTTCCAATATCTATACGCACAAATTATGCCAGGACGTACGACCCGAATCAAATATACATATAAATATATTGTGCACTACCGAGGGTCGAATGACCCGAACCATAGCTATATCAATTAACCTGCCGAGGCGAACGACCCGCTCCCATGAGAGTAGTGAAAATTTACCCCACTCGCGGAATATACTTGCGAAGCGGTTTAATATAGATTTTCTCAAGTTATTATAATGTTTTTCAATTCTTTTTCAAAATAAGAAATTCAGCTAGGAACCTTTAAAATATTGAAATCCTCAACCTCCACTTTAATCCAAACAATTAGTAAGCATAAACAAGCAATAATATCAACAAAATATGGTGTAAGCGTAAATCTACCCGGACATAAGCATGAATAGTAGCTACGTACGGACTCTCGTTACTTCGTACGTACGTAGCCCCCACAAATAGAATTACATAATGATTAAGTTCACCTATGGGGTTAAAAATTTTTGAAGTCTTTAACTCCAGCAAATTGTTCTGGATATCAATCAACAAAGTATTTACATATCAACATAAGAGAAAGATCTGAAACAAATAAAGCATATTTTATATATGATGCAAAAACTAAGTTTACGAATGTATTTACACTTAAGGATATCCAAGTGCTAAAGGATATTTACAAAAGTTATTTATATTCTCTCCATAATCATCACCAACCTCCTCTGGAGGAGTTGAATACCCTGATTTGTGTTTCCAGTCTGCATGTCCCCATAGACTTAAACCAAGATAGTCACGATAATATTTGATTGTAGTGGGCATAAATGTCATAACATCTTCACCCTTCATTAACATATCAATATATCTTATAACAAATGCACCACAACTTTTGTTTCCTTTCTATTTTGGTGCTTCTATCCAGTGAACCACAAATGGTTGATATTCATGCCCAAATATAGGATGCAAGTCACCGAAGTTACAATGCTTCAAAATCACGGAATGAAATGCTGATAACCTGCTGCATTATAACATCATACTCTTCGCTCTTGTACACCGAATCATAGACATCTATGGTCTTCTCATTCAAGTCTAACACTGCCAAAAAATAATGAGTAGTAGAATCTAATGGAATTTCACCATTTACCAAATCTACAGGAAGTCCAATCGAACAGAAAACTTTTTTAACAGATGTCCATGGAATCCCACATTTACGATTCTCACCCAATATATACTGACAAAGGCCAAATCCCAGTCCGCAAGGGTAATTCCAAAATTTAAACTCATCCCAGTCTTATGGATTATTAGTCCAATCCGCATATGCTAGATCCAAAGTTTCTGTGATGACCCTATAGGTCATCTTATGTTTTATAACCTAATTCTATGCTATGAAGCCTTAAATACCTCATTTTAGCCTTTCTCAATTTGCGTGCGCAGTCCGAGTATTTTTCGGAAAGCTTTTATGTTAAAACATTGAGGAAATATGAAATAAAATCCATTTGAGTTGACTTCGGTCAACATTTTGAGCATACGGACCCAGATTCGTGTTTTGACGATCCCGATGGGTCCGTATCGTGATTTGGGACTTGAGCATATGCTCGGAATCGAATTCAGAAGTCCCTAGCCCGAGTTATCGCACTTTGTTGAAATTTTAAAGTTAAAGGCTTAATGACTTTGAAATGTTTGACCAATATTTGACTTTTTAGATATCGGGTCTGTATTTTGGTTTCGGAACCCGATATAGGTCCAATACTATAAGTATGGCTTGTGTCATATTTGGTGAGAAACAGAGTTGGTTTGATGTGATTCGGACATCCGGTTGTGAAAATAGAAGTTTCAAAGTTTTCTTGAAAATTTCATTTGATTTGTGTTCAATATGTAGTTCTAGGTGTTATTTTGGCGACTTGATCGCGCGAGAAAGTTTGCATGATGTTTTTAGACTCTTTTGTATATTTGGTTTAGAGCCCCAAGGGCTCGGGTGAGTTTTGGATAGGCTACTGAGTGAAATTGGCCTTAAAAATGTTGTTGGTGTTTTCAGTTCTGGTGCAGGCCTCTGATCTCGCATTTGCGAGATCAGGCATCGCATTTGCGACCTCTGATGGGTTCGCATTTGCGAGGCTAAAGCCCGCATTTGCGAACTTGACTATTCCGCTTTTGTGAAGGCAGAGTCGCATTTGCGACTCAGCACTGTTTGAGAATCTTCACATTTGCGAAGGTAGGGCCGCATTTGCAAGGGTTCGCATTTGCGATCACTGGGATTTTTTAAGGAGTTTGCAATTGCGATGTTCGCAATTGCGATATTCGCAATTGCGTACCTTATATCGCAATTGCGACATCTGCAGCTGGGTAAAACTTGACTTAGACGGGATTTTTGCTCATTCTTCAAAATTTTCAAAACAAGAAACCCTAGAAGCGATTTCTAAAAAAACATTTCTTCCCCAAATCATTGGTAAGTGATTCTAAACTAGTTTCTTTCAATCTATCACTATATTTCCTAAGATTTCAACCAAAAATCTTGTGTTTTCATGATGAAAATTGGGGGTTTGGGTAGAATTAGGGATTTTTATAAAATGGGGATTTAGACCTCAAATTGAGGTCGGATTCCTAAATAAATTACATAACCAGGCTCGGGGGTGAATGGGTAATCGGGTTTTGGTCCGAATTTTGGGATTGGACCAAGCGGACCCGGGAGTTGACTTTTGTTGACTTTTTCAATAATGACCTAAACTGAATTCTTTGCAATTGTGGGTAGTTCCTAAGGCTTAATTTTAATAGTTTGGTTGGTAATTTGCTAGATTCTATTGGTTCGGAGGCTTGTTTGAAAGAAAACAAGCAAAGCTGTGATTTAGCTTTGAGTGGACTTTTGGAGAGAGGTAAGTATCGTGGTTAACCTTGACTTGAGGGATTAGGACTTAATTGTCTATTTGCTATAAGTTTAGATATTGGGTACAACGTATATGTGAGGTGACGAGTACTTATGCGTTGTTGTCAAGTTAAAGCATGCGGGTGGAACTTGTTCCTTGTAGTTTATTGCTTACTTTGATCTTGTTATCCATGTTTAGACTAGTGTTTACGGGTTTTTGTGATAATTGAGTATTGATTCCAAAGTTGAGATTGCTATTGTGGAACCATTGTTGAAATAAGGCATGTTCTTGTTGATTCTATCTCCCTGCTATTACGTGTTCATCGTTATGTGGTAAGGGAGAGTGTTAATGCACGAAGGGTGATGTCGTGCCATATTGTGAGTGTTAATGCACGAAAGGTGATGCCATGCCATATTGTGAGTGTTAATGCACGAAGGGTGATGCCGTGCCATATTTTGAGTGTTAAAGCACGAAGGGTGATGCCGTGCTATATTGTGATTGTTAATGCACGAAGGGTGATGCCGTGCCACATTGTGAGCGTTAATGCACGAAGGGTGATGCCGTTCTATGTTATGAGAGTTAATGCACGAAGGGTGATACCGTGCCGTATCTATTGATTTATGTTGTGAGGTTGAGAGTAAAAGCACGAAGGGTGATGCCATACAATTTTCTTCATTGTGTTTAGTTGTTTCCACTAGTTAAAAACATGTTGACTGTTCTGGTTATCATTTCCGTTGTATCCCTTATATCTTGTGCCCCTTTAGCATGTCCCACTCCCAATAGTACATGTTTAGTTGTTATTGTTGTTTTCTTGTACATATACTGTTATCTGCACAGGTTTATTATATGGGTGTCTTTCATAGCCTCGTCACTACTTCGTCGAGGTTAGGCTCGACACTTACGGGTACATGGGGTCGGTTTTACTCATACTATACTTTGCACTTCTTGGGCAGATTTTGGTATCGGCCCTAGCTGATCACGAGACCCGGCAGTTTGGACATGCTTATTGGAGACTCAAGGTAGATCTGGTGGCATCCGCAGACCTTGGAGTCCCTTTCTAGTTTCCTTATTTTACTATTTCTTTTCATTCAGAACAGTTGTATTTCGTTCAGACTCTGTTTGTAGAAAATCTTAGAAGCCCATGAATTGTGACTCCAGATCTAAATTGTATTAGATATTATGGTCTTTATGTTATTCCGCACTCGGTTTTATTTCATTTTAGTTTAATTAATTGTATCTATTGAATTGAATAATAATTGACTTAATGGTTCTCTAATGTTGGCTTGCCTAGCAAGTGAAATGTTAGGCGCCATCACGATCCCGAAGGTGGGAATTCCGGGTTGTGACAAGTTAGTATCAGAGCACTAGGTTGCCTAAGTCTCACAATTCACGAGCAGGCTTAATAAACTCTGGAGGATCGGTATGGAGACGTTTGCACTTATCTTTCAGAGGCTATAAAGTTTAGGAACAAATTTCACTTCTATTTTTCTCTGTCGTGTGATTTGTTCTCTCATTGCTAATTGAACTCTTCTACTCTTGTTCTCTCACATATGGCGAGAACACGTACCGCATCTTTAGTATAGCAGCAGCCAGAGCCCCCAGTGGCAGCTCCAATGAGGGGCAGAGGTCGAGGTCGAGGCCATGCTAGAGGCCGAGGCAGGGGCAGAGCTCAGCCCAGAGCTCGAGCAGCGGCACCAGCAGTGGAGCCTCGAGTAGAGTTTGACCAGGAGGTTCCAGCCCAGACTCTTCCTGTCGGACCAGCTCAGGTCCCGGAGGGGTTCATCGCCACCCCAATACTTCAGGATGCTTTGGTCCGTTTGGTGGGCCTTATGGAGAGTGTGGCCCAGGCCGGTACATTTTCCATGGCACCAGCCGTCTCTAAGGCTGGGGGAGGAGCACAGACTCCCGCTACTCACACTCCAGAGCAGTTGGCTCCCCAGTATCAGGCTCCAGCAGCTCAGCCAGTCGGAGTAGTTCAGCCAGTTGTTGCGGCACAGGCCGGTGATGGACCAGCTATGTCTTCTGAGAGCTTATTGAGGTTGGACAAGTTCACCAAGCTCTTTCCAGTTCACTTAAGTGGTGCACCTTCTGAGGACCCACAGGATTATCTTGACAGATGCGGGGTCGCCTGCTCTTACTTGGGACCAATTCTCTTAGATATTTCTTGAGATGTACTTTCCTGTCACACAGAGAGAGGATTATCGCAGGCAGTTCGAGCGTCTCCAGCAGGTCAATATGTCCATCACTCAGTATGAGACCCGTTTTGTAGATCTGGCCCGTCATGCTATTCTTCTGCTTCCTACCGAGAGGGTGAGGAGGTTTATTGAAGGATTTACTCAGCCTATCAAGTTGTATATGGCCAAGGAGACTAGGAGTGAGATTTCTTTTCAGATGGCTGTCGATATTGCCAGGCCAGTCGAGATGGTTCTTGCACAAGGGGGAGGTCAGGGGTCTGACAAGAGGCATCGTCATTCAGCACTCCAGGCCAGGGGTACTTTTGGTAGAGGCCGCTAGAGGTGGAGGCCAGCCAGCTAGGGGCTGTCCTAGAGATGTAGTCCAGAGTGGTGGGGCCCAGCCCCGATGCTATGCTTTTCCAGCCAGGACCGAGATTGAGTCATCTGATATTGTTATCACAAGTACTGTTTTAGTTTGCAGTAGAGATGCTTTAGTTCTATTTGATCCGGATTCTACTTACTCCTATGTGTCATCCTATTTTGCTTCATATTTAGTTGTGCCTCGCGATTCTTTGAGTGCTCCTGTGTATGCGTCCACACCTGTAGGAGATGCTATTGTCGCTCGTGTGTGGTTACCATTGGGAGTCTTGAGACTAGTGTTGATCTACTACTTCTCAATATGGTATACTTTGATGTTATCTTAGGTATGGATTGGTTGTCACCTTATCATGCTATATTGGATTGTCACGCTAAGACAGTGACCTTAGCCTTACCGGGGTTGCCTTGATTAGAGTGGATAGGGACTTGTAACGACCCGGTCGGTCGTTTCGAGAGTTATAACCCCATTTTCCCCATTCCTACCTCTTTTTGTGTTATTCAGCTATGTTATGTTATTTCGGGTTAGTTGGTTCGAGTCCGGAAGGAACTCGGAGTGAAATGAGACACTTAGTCTCATAATTGAAAATTTTAACTTAGAAAAGTGGACCGGATATGGGCCTATGTGTAAACGACCTCGGATATGAATTTTGATGATTCCAATAGCTTCGTATGGTGACTTTGGGCTTAGGAGCATGTCCGGAATATTATTTGGAAGTCCGTAGATGAATTAGGCTTGAAATGCCGAAAGTTTTATTTTTGAGAAGTTTGACCGGGGGTTGACTTTTTGATATCGGGGTCGGAATCCGATTCTGAAAATTGGAATACCTCTGTTATGTCATTTAGGACTTGTGTGAAAAATTTGAGGTCAATCGGACGTGATTTGATAGGTTCCGGAGTTGTTTGTAAAATATTAGAAATTTCAAAGTTCATTAGGCTTGAATTGGGGCGTAATTCATGGTTTTAGCATTGTTTGAGGTGATTTGAGGATTCGACTAAGTTCGTATGATGTTTTAGGACTTGTTGGTATATTTGGTTGAGGTCCCGAGGGCCTCGGGTGAGTTTCGGATGGTTAACGGATCAAAAATTGAACTACAACAGAGGCTGCAATTTCCTTCTGTTGGAAATTTCTTCTGCCAGAATCGAGCCTAGAAATCGAACCCAGATGTGAGCCCAGATCGAGCCCAGAGTTGAGGGCCACGATCGAAGCCATGTTCGAGCCCAGGGTCGAGGGTCATGATCGAAGGCCTAGGATCGAGAACCAGGATCGAGGGCCAAGATCGAGGACCAGGATCGAGGACCTCGATCGAAGGCCAAGATCGAGGCAGAACCGAGGTTGTCTGGGAAAAATTATAAAAACAGGGACTTCGTCCCATTTGTCATTTTTGACAAATTGGAGCTTGAGGAGAGGCGAATTTTGATATATTTTCAAGGAAAACTTGAGGTAAGTCCCTTGTGATCATTTCTACTCCATAATATTGAATTATCATCGAATAATCCGACTAGTTTACATGATTTTGAGGTGTAAATCGGAGATTGGAACTTAGAAATTTGGATATAAGATTTGTAGATTTGAGGGTCTAGTTGAGGTCGGATTTTGGTAGAATTGGTATGGGTAGACTCGTGGTTGAATGGGCTTTCAGATTTTGTAACTTTTGTCGGGTTCCGAGACATGGGCCCCATAGGCGATTTTTGAGCTAAATTTCAGATTTTTTGTGAAAAATTAGTATTTTCTTATGGAAATAATTCCAATAAATTTTATTGACTGAAACGAATTATTTGTGACTAGATTCGAGGCATTCGGAGGCCGATTTGCAAGGCAAAGGCATAGCAGAGTAAAAATTTTCACGTTTTGAGGTAAGTAACGATTGTAACTCTAGTCTTGTGGGTATGAAACCCCGGATTTCATATCATTTTACTACTTTGAGGTGACGCACATGCTAGGTGACGGGCGTGTAGGCGTGAACCATTGGGAATTGGTGACTTGGTTTGTCCCGTAGCAACTGTAAAGTTTCATATTTTGTTGAAACTATATGATACTCATATGTTTTAGAAAGATTTTCTGTAAATTAGGCTGAATGCCATGTTTGGGCCTTGCGCCAGTGCTGTTTGGACCCTTATGGGCTGTTTCTTACAATCCTCTCATTGTTTTCGATTGAAAATCTATACTCAGTCATGTTTATACTTGTTTACCGCATAACTCAGTTTTATGACTCTATTTCTATGCATATAAATATTTTGGGCCGAATGCCCTGTTTTACTGAATTGCCCGAGTGGCTTGAGAGGTTTATGACTGAATGAGGCCGAGGGACTGATTTGTGAGGATGAGTGTGGATCGAGGCTGCCCGCCTGCAACATACTTTATTATTATAGCACGTGAGTTGTCCGTGCAGATTATAGCGCTTGGGCTGAAGGAGCCCTCCGGAGTCTGTACACACCCCCAGTGAGCGCAGGTACCTACTGAGTGCGAGTGCCGAGTGCTGAGTGACTGGGAGGCATGAGAGATTGTGAGGTATGCCCGAGTGGCAAGAGTTATTGTGAGGTATGCCCGAGTGGCACGAGTGACTGTGAGGTTTGCCCGAGGGGCTGTATATGAGTGATGTTTTGCCCGAGGGGCTGTTTATGATTTCATCATTTTTGCTCACCTTTGCATTGAGCCTTTGCTTGAAAAACTGTTGGAAAAAAAAAATCTTTAAATGATTTTTACTGGAACTGGGTTTACACTAGATAATTTGATTCAAATCCTGATTTTTGAAAGCATGTAGTATTTTACTGAGATTTCCTGATATGAACGTTATATGCTTTATTGCTCGTCACTACTACTCAGTCTTTATTTATTGTTGTTACTTACTGAGTTGGCATACTCACGTTACTCCCTACACCTTGTGTGCAGATTAAGGTGTAGCTGGACACGGTAGCGGTTATTGAGTGTTCTGGTTGCAGATTTTCTTGGAGATAGCAAGGTAGTTGTTTGGCGATCGCAGCCCCTGCTCTTCCCCCTCTTATCTTCCTCTAGTTATATTTAGCTATTTTCCAGGCTGAGTTAGCCTTGATGTTGTTAGACAGATTGTAGTAGATGCTCATGACTAGTGACACCCTGATGTCGGGCTTTTCTTTTCCGCACTTCAGTTTTTCTTTGATTTGAACTCTTTAAATGGAGGTTTTATGTTAAATAACCTTGGAATTATCTTTAAAATGAAAATATCGGTTTGTTTTGGAAATAAGTCGGCTTGCCTAGTTCCACGATAAGCGCCATCACGACAGGGGTTAGTTTTGGGTCGTGACAGGACTCCTGGCCATTCTACCAGTTGTCACGACCCAAACATCCCTATAAGATATGTCGTGACGGCACCTAGTCTCTACGACTAGGTAAACCTAACAGATTACGGAAATATCAATAATGGAAGCAAACCTAAAGAGCTAACTGCATTAGATATTGAATAACCAATAATAATGCCGCTCGGCATATACAATAACCAAAACACTAGACGTACATAGTTTCCCAAATCCTGGAACATCATGAATCACAAACTACAGAAGGAAACCTAGTATCTCTATACATCAGAGTCTAACAAAAGAAATACAGAATATAATGGATATGGGGGAGAGAATAAAGGAACTCCGAGGTCTGCGGACGTGAAAAATGTACCTTGAAGTCTCCAAAGCTGTCTCGACTCACTGATAATGCGGCTGGTAAGAAGTACCTAGATCTGCACACAAATACATGTGCAGAAGAGTAGCACGAGTACAACACAATTGGTACTCAGTAAGTGCCAAGCCTAATCTCGGTCGAGTAGTGACGAGGTCAGGTCAGGCCCACTGGTATACAATAAATAAGCAGGATAATATGACAATATAATAAGAAACTAGAATTTAAACATAGAGAACATAGCAAAGTAGCAACGCAGAACACATGGATAAACAGTAGGGGATCTTCTGAGATACCATCTCGTAGTCCCAAAACAAAAATACAGGGAGATCTTCCGAGGAACCAACTCGTAGTCTCAAAAGTAAATATGCAGGGAGAACTCCCGTGGAACCGCCTCGTAGTCTCAAAAGTAAATATGTAGGGAGAACTCTTGAGGAACCGCCTCGTAGTCTCAAAAGTAAATGAGCAGGAAGAACTCCCGAGGAACCACCTCGTAGTCTCAAAAGTAAATATGCATGGAGAACTCCCGAGGAACCGCCTCGCAGTCTCAAAAGTAAATGTGCAGGGAGAAATCCCGAGGAACCGCCCTGTAGTCCCAAAATAAATACGCAACTCAAACAAATGAATATAACAATTACAGCAAGAAACCTACAATTTAGGCTAAGTACAAGTCAAGAAAGAAGTAGGACTTACTAAACATGCTGCAAAGAGTTCAAATAGGCAATTATGACATGTAGACATGCTATTCTAGGCTAACAGGATAACTACACATACTAGTATACTCAAATAAGATGAAAACATGCTATTACTCAATAAAAATCAGGTTTTTTCACAAATAGCCCGTGTACGCACTCGTCACCTCTCATACACGTCGCTCACATATCATATCAACACCAAGTCCTAAGGGGATTTCCCCCACACAAGGTTAGGCAAGCTATTACCTTGAATCAAGCTCAATCAATCGGTAACAATGCCTTTTCCACGAATATCCGACTCTGAATGCCCCAAATCTAGCCAAAATAATTACATATCATAAATACAACTACAATAGACTAATCTAATTAATGAAATCAAGACTTTAACAAAAATTCCAAAATCTGTCCTAAAAGGTCGACCCGGGTCCACATCTCGGAATCGGGTAAAAGTCACAAAATATGAACACCCATTTCCTCTTGCGTTCACTTATACCAAAATTATCCTAATCCGATGTCAAAATCTCAATAAAAACCCAAAATCTTAGTTGAAGAACTTCTTCCCATTTTCCCCAAAATTTCAACCCAAATCCGAAATTAATGATGAAATCAACCATAGATTAGTGGAATATAACCATAAATTAGTTAAGAATCGTTAACCAAAAGTTTTCTCTAAAAATCCATCAAATAATCGCCCAATCCGAGCTCTCAAAGTCCCAAAATCAAAATGGGAAATCAGCCCTCGAAATCCTATTTTTTGCCCAGCAAACTCGCTTCTGCGAGCCTTCAACTGCACCTGCGGAAAACTCATCGCAGGTGCGAAAATGGCTTAAATGGATGGGACGGAATCTGCAAGCTTTCGGCCGCACCTTCGAGTCTGCTCCTGCGGCTTGACTTCCGCACCTGCGCTCACAAACCTTTTTGACCAACCGCGCACCCGCGCCCTTCACTCCGCTCGTGCGATCCCGTACCCGCGGTCTCCCTACCGGAGGTGCGAAAATACCAGAAACCAGAAGCTTCAGCCATTTGCCTAAGTCCAAATTCAATCCGTTAAGTATCTGAAACACACCCGAAGCCCCCGGACCTCAACCAAATATACCAACAAGTCCTAAAACACCGTATGAACTTAGTTCAGCTGATGATAGTCGGAATGTAAATCAACCTAGGAAAAAACCTTGGCACCCTGTAGCTGATCAAATAAATCATCAATACGAGGCAATGGATACCTGTTCTTCACTGTAACTTTGTTCAACTGGAAATAATCAACGCACATACGCATAGAACTATCCTTCTTCTTCACAAACAAGACAGGAGCACCCCAAGGCGACACACTAGGCTGAATGAAGCCCTTATCAAGCAACTCCTGTAGCTGCTCCTTCAACTCCTTCAACTCAGGAGGAGCTATACGATATGGAGGAATAGAGATTGGCTGAGTGCCCGGCAACAAACCAATGTCGAAATCAATATCTCTGTCGGGCGGCATGTCCGGAAGATCAGCTGGAAACACATATGGAAAGTCCCTCACTACTGGAACTGACTCAACTGTAGGGGCATCAATACTGAAATTTCTCACATAAGCTAGATACGCGTCACACCCCTTCTCAACCATTCGTTGAGCTATAAGAAATGAAATAACACTGCTGGGAGTATACTCTAAGGTACCTCTCCACTTCAATCGCGGTAATCCTGGCATAGCCAGCATCATGGTTTTAGCGTGACAATCAAGAATAACATAATGGGGCGACAACCAGTTCATTCCTAAGATAACATCAAAGTCTACCATGCTGAGTAATAATAAATCGGCTCTAGTCTCAAAACCGCTAAGAGAAATCAAACACGACCGATACACGGAGTCCACAATAAGAGAATCTCCCACAACAGTAGACACATAAACAGGGGAACTCATAGAATCTCGAGATACGACCAAATATGGGGAAAAATAAGAGGACACATAGGAATATGTAGAGCATGGGTCAAATAATACCGACGCATCTCTATGACAGACTAGAACAATACCTGTAATGACAGAGTCGGAAGCAACTGCCTCTGTACGAGCCGAAAGAGCATAATATCTGGCCTGGCCTCCCCCTCTAGGGCGACCTCGACCTCCCCGGCCTCTACCTCGAGCTGGCTAAGCAGGTAGGGTGGTAGCTGGTGCTGGAATCATAGCCTGAGGACCCGGTGGAGCACGCTGTGCCTGAGAAGTCTGTGGAGGTGCACCCTTCCTAAATCTGGGGCAATCTCTCACCATATGATGGGTGCCGCCACACTCAAAACAAGCCCTCGGAGAGCGTGGCTGATGTGACTGGCTCGGGCCAGGTCTGCTGGACTGACCGCTAAAATCATTCCGTGTAGGAGGTGCACTAGATACTGGCAGTGCATAATAAGGCTCCTGGGGCCTAGAAGGGACCGGAATACCACTAGCGGCTTGAAGTGCTGAATGAACGGGGCGACTCACATAACCCCTACCATGGCGAGCTGCTAGGGCACGAGCACCAGAATAAGAACCAGTGTCTCAAGACCTCTTGGCCTCTCTCTCCTCTTTATCCCGGGCAAGCAAGCCCTCCAATCTCCTGGCAATACTCATAACCTGCTGATAAGAAATATCCATCTCCAACTCCCTGACCATACTAATCCGGATATTTGGGTGGACTCCCTTAATAAATCGTCAAACCCTCTCTCGAACTGTGGCAACCAAGGCCGGTGCATGTCGGGCCAAATCTCTGAAGCGGACTGCATATTCTGACACAGTCGTAGCACCTTGGCGCAGCTGCTCAAACTCCGTGCACCATGAGTCCCGGAGGCTCTGAGGGACATACTATCTCATAAAATGTCCAAGAACTGAGTCCATGTAAGTGAAGATGCCTCATCCAGACTACTCAACTCATAAGCACGCCACCACTGATAGCCTGCTCCTCTAACCTGAAAGGTGGTAAAAGAAACCCCACTCGTTTCCACTACACCCATAGTACGGAGAATACGATGACACTCCTCCAGAAAACCCTGAGCATCATCTATAGCCAATCCGCTGAAGGTAGGTGGGTGGTACTTCTTGTACCTATCAAGTCTGAGTTGCTCTACCTCAGAAGCGGCTGTCCTAGTCTCGTGCTGAACCGGAGCTACCGGCTGCATCAGTATAATCTCTAGAACCTGGTCGGCCTGCAGCGCTCTGCTTTAGAGTATCGGCGACAGGAGTCTATGCTCCTCCCCCGGCCTGGGATGTGGCAGGAGCTAGTGGAATCAATCCAGCCTGAGCTAAGGCGCTGAACATGCTCAAAACTTGTGCTAGGGTCTCTTGGAGAGCCGGTGCAGCAACATGTGCCTCAGGTGTCTGCCATCCAGCTGGAGCTACTGGGGACTCCTCTGTGGGAGCTCGCGGGTGCTCTAGCTGCACCGCGTGGGTGTTATTTGCCTCTACCCTGGCCCCGACCTCTGGCAGTTCTAGCAGGGGGCGCGGGTGCCTGGTCATCAGATCCTCCGGTACGGGTCCTCACCATGTGTGAGAAAAAATGGAATACATAAGTTTAGAATTTTGATGTCAACAAATTTTGCATGACAAGGAATCAAAGAAGTGTAATTTTCCTAACAGTACTATAGTCTCCCGAAGATAAATACAGACGTCTCCGTACCAATCTGCAAGACTCTAATAAACCAGATTATGACTCACGACAACTATGAACCTAGAGCTCTGATACCAACTTGTCATGACTCAAACATCCCTCCGAGACATGTCATGACAGCACCTAGTCTCTACGACTAGGTAAGCCTAACAGATTGCGGAAATATCAATAATAAAAGCAAAACTAAACAACTAACTACATTAGATACTGAATAACTAATAATAATGCCGCTTGACATATATAATAACGAAAACACTAGACGTATACAGTTTCCCAAAACCCAAAATATCGTGAATCACAAACTACAGAAGGAAACCTAGTATCTCTATACATCAGAGTCAAACAAAAGAAATACAGAAGATAATGGACATGGGGAAGAGAATAAAGGAACTCCGAGGTCTGCGGACATGGCATATGTCCCTTGAAGTCTCCAAAATTGTCTCGACTCACTGATAATGCGGTTGGTAAGAAGTACCTGGATCTGCACATGAAAACATATGCAGAAGAGTAGCATGAGTACACCACAATTGGTACCCAGTAAGTGCCAAGCTTAACCTCGGTCGAGTAGTGACAGGGATAAACATCAGGGGATCTCCTGAGATAACGTCTCGTATTCCCAAAATAAAAATGCAGGGAGATCTTCCGAGGAACCGCCTCGTAGTCTCAAAAGTAAATATGCATGGAGAACTCTTGAGGAACCACCACGTAGTCTCAAAAGTAAATATGCAGGGAGAACTCCTGAGGAACCGCCTCGTAGTCTCAAAAGTAAATGTGTAGGAAGAACTCCCGAGGAACCGCCTAGTAATATCAAAAGTAAATATGCAGGGAGAACTCTCGAGGAACCGCCTCGTAGTCTCAAAATAAAATGTGCAAGGAGAACTCCCGAGGAACCGTCTTGTAGTCTCAAAAATAAATATGCAAGGGGATCTCCCGGGATACCGTCCCGTAGTCCTAAAATAAATATGCAACTCAAACAAACGAATATAACAGTTACAGCAAGAAACCTACAATTTAGGCTAAGTACAAGTCAAGAAAGAAGCAGGACTTACTAAACATGCTGCAAAGAGTTCAAATAGGCAATTAGGACACGTAGACATGCTATTCTAGGCTAACAGGATAACTACACATACTAGTATATTCAGATAAGATGAAAAGAGGCTAGTACTCAGTAAAAATCAGGTTTTACCCCAAGTAGCCTGTGTATGTACTCGTCACCTCGCATACACGGTGCTCACATATCATAACAACACCAAATCCTAAGGGGATTTCCCTTACACAAGGTTAGGCAAGCCACTTACCTCGAACCAAGCTCAATCAATCGGTAACAATGCCTTTTCCACAAATCTGAATGGCCCAAATCTAGCCAAAACAATTACATATCATAAATACAACTATAATAGATTAATCTAATTAATGAAATCAAGACTTTAACCAAAATTTCGAAATCTATCTGAAACAGTCGATCCGGGCCCACGTCTCAGAATTGGGTAAAAGTCACAAAATATGAACACCCATTCCATCATGAGTTCATTCGTACCAAAATTATCCAAATCCGATGTCAAAATCTCAATCAAAACCCAAAATCTTAGTTGAAGAACTTCTTCCCATTTTTCCCAAAATTTCAACTCAAATCTGAAATTAAATTATGAAATCAACCATAGATTAGTGAAATATAACCATAAATTAGTTAAGAATCATTACCCAAATGTTTTCTCTGAAAATCCCTCAAATAATCGCCCAATCCGAGCTCTCAAAGTCCCAAAATCAAAATGGGAAGTCAACCCTCAAAATTCTATTTTTTGCCCAGCAAACTCGCTTCTGCGAGCCTTCAACCGCACCTGCGGAAAACTTATCGCAGGTGTGAAAATGGCTTAAATGGAAGGGACCGTATCTGCAAGCTTTCGGCCGCACCTACGAGCCCGCACCTGCGGCTTGACTTCCGCACCTGCGCTCACAAACCTTTTTGACCAACCACGCACCTGCGCCCTTCACTCCGCTCGTGCGATCCCGTACCCCCGGCCTCCCCACCGGAGGTGCGAAAATACCAGAAACCAGAAGCTTCAGCCATTTGCCTAAGTCCAAATTCAATCCGTTAAGCATCTGAAACACACCCGAAGCCCCCGGGACCTCAACCAAATATACCAACAAGTCCTAAAACAAAATATGAACTTAGTCCAGTCTTCAAATCACATGGATTCAGTACTAGTTGTCCATGAACTTAGTCTAGTCCGCAAATCTTATGTCCGCGATTCTAGTGCAGAGGTTCCTTCCATGGATTCAGTACTAGTTGTCTATGAATTTCCAGCAGGGTTTCCTGCAGACTTACCGGGGATGCCATCCGACAAGGATATTGACTTCCGTATTGATTTGACTCCAGGCACTCAGCCCATTTCTATTCTGCCATACGGTATGGCCTCGCCCGAGTTGATAGAGTTGAAGGAGCAGTTGCAAGATTTGCTTGATAAGGGCTTCATTAGACCTAGTGTCTCGCCCTGGGGTGCGCACATGTTCTTTGTGAAGAAGAAAGATGGATCGAGGAGGATGTGCATAGATTACCGGCAATTGAACAGAGTCACTATCAAGAACAAATATCCATTGCCGAGGATTGATGACTTATTTGATCAGCTTCAGGGTGCTAAGGTGTTTTCAAAGATCGATTTGAGGTCTGGCTACCATCAGTTGAGAATTAGGGCATCCGACATCCCTAAGACAGCTTTTCGGACTCGGTATGGGCATTATGAGTTTTTAGTGATGTCATTTGGGCTGACAAATGCCCCAGCAACATTTATGGATTTGATGAACCGGGTATTTAAGCCCTATCTAGATTCCTTTGTGATTGTGTTTATTCATGATATCTTGATCTACTCCCGTAGTCGAGTGGAGCATGAGCAGAATCTACGGATTGTACTTCAAACTCTAAGAGACAGCCAATTATATGCGAAGTTTTCAAAGTGCGAGTTTTGGTTGGATTCGGTCGCTTTCTTGGGGCACGTTGTATCAGCAGAGGGCATTCAGGTGGACCCTAAGAAGATTGAGGCAGTTCAGAACTGGCCCAGACCCACTTCAGCCATGGAGATCTGGCTTGGGTTTGGCGGGCTATTACTGTCGGTTTGTGGAGGGGTTCTCATCTATGGAAGCCCCAATGACTAGGTTGACCCAGAAGGGTGCCCCGTTCAGATGGTCAGACGAGTGTGAGGCGAGCTTTCAGAAGCTCAAGACTACTTTTACTACGATGACGATGTTGGTGTTGCCTATAGGTTCGGGATCTTATATGGTATATTATGATGCATCCCGTGTTGGGCTCGGTGCAGTATTGATGCAGGATGGCAGGGTGATTGCATATGCATCGCGGCAGTTGAAGGTTCATGAGAAGAATTACCCTGTCCATGACTTAGAGTTGACAGCCATTGTTCACGCGTTGAAGATTTGGAGGCACTACCTTTACGGCATGTCATGTGAGGTATTCAAGGATCATCGGAGCTTGCAGTATTTGTTCAAACAAAAGAGACTCCATTGGAGGCAGATGAGGTGGTTGGAGCTATTGAAGGACTATGATATGATTATCTTGTATCATCCTGGGAAGGCCAATATGGTGGCTGATGCCTTGAGTAGAAAGTTGACGAGTATGGGCAGCCTTGTATACATTCCAGTCGGTGAGAGACCGCTTGCATTAGATGTTCAAGCCTTGGCCAATCAGTTCATGAGATTGGATGTTTTTTAGCCCAGTCATGTTATAGCTTGTACAGTCACTCGGTGTTCCTTGTTTGAGCGCATCAGGGAGCGGTAGTATGATGACCCTCATTTGCTTGTTCTTAGGGACACAGTGCAGCTCGGTGATGCCAAGTAGGTTACAGTAGGAGATGATGAAGTTTTGAGGATGCAGGGTCGTGTTTGCGTGCCTAATGTGGATGGACTTCGTGAGTTGATACTTGAGGAGACTCACAGTTCCCGGCATTCTATTCATCCGGGTGTGTTTCGGATGCTTAACGGATTGAATTTGGACTTATGCAAATTGCTAAAGTTTTCTGGTTTCTGGTGTTTCGCACCTGCGGTGGGAGACCGCAGGTGCGTACTCGCACGTGCGGAAGGAGGAGGCGCTGATGCGGATTTAGGCAGCCCAGGCTGGGTTCGCATGTGCGGATCTATTTGCACAGAAGCGGCCTCGTTTCTACGGTGGGATGGTGCACAGGAGCGGTGAGGGCCGCAGGTATGGCTCCTTGGTCGGAGTAGTGCATCCGCAGGTGCGGCACTTCTCTCGTATATGCGGACCTAGGGGACTTAAGTTAAGTCCGAACCTGCGATGTCCACAGGTGCGGCATCGCAGGTGCTATTATAGGCCCGCAGATGCGAAATCGCTGGGCAGAAAAGGCCAAGTTCGAGGATTTTTATCCCATTTTCAATTTGGGACTTTGAGAGCTCGGATTTCGGCAATAATTTGGGAGATTTTCAGAGGAATCTTTTGGGTAACGATTCTTAACTCATTTATGGTTATATTCGACTAATCTATCATTAATTCCATCCTTTAATTTCGGATTTGAGTTGAAAATTTGGGGAAAATGGGAGAAGTTCTTTAACTACATTTTTGCGTTTTGGTTCGGATTTTGATATCGGATTTGGATAATTTTGGTACAAGTGAACTCGTGGTTGATTGGGTGTTCGTATTTTGTGACTTTTACCCATTCCGAGACGTGGGCTCGGGTCGACGTTTTAGGACGAATTTCAGAATTTTTGTTAAAGTCTTGATTTCATTAATTAGATTAGTCTATTATAGTTATATTTATGATATGTAATTGCTTTTGGCTAGATTTGGGCTGTTCGGAGTCGGATAATCGAGGAAAGGGCATTCTTACTGATTGATTGAGCTTGGTTCGAGGTAAGTGGCTTGCCTAACCTTGTGTGGGGGAAATCCTCTTAGGATTTGGTATTGTTGTGATATGTGAGCACCGTGTATGTGAGGTGACGAGTGCGTACACGGGGTATTTGATGTATAACCCGACTTTTACTGAGTAGCGACATGTTTTCATCTTAATTGAGTTATACCAGCATGTGTAGTTATCATGTGTAGTCTAATATCGCATGTCTACATGCTTTAACTACTTATTTGAACTCTGTGCAGCATGCCTAGTTGATTTCCTGCTCTTCCTTGATCTCTATCAGTCTTAACTGTAGAATTCTTGTTGTTAACTGTTGTATTTATCGATTAAGCTGTGTGTTTACTTTTGAGACTCCATTGGCGTTGGATATTCAGGCCTTAGCCAACCAGTTTGTTAGATTGGATATTTTTGAGTCGAGTCGATTGTTGGCTTGTGTAGTCTCTCGGTCTTCTCTTTATGATTGTATCAGGGAGCGTCAGTATGATGACCCCATCTCCTTGTCCTTAAGGGCACAGTTTAGCATGGTGATACTAATGAGGTTAGTATTGGAGATGATGGTGCACTGAGGATGCAGGGCAGGCTATGTGTGCCTAATGTAGATGGTCTGCGTGAGTTGATTCTCTAGGAGGCTCACAGTTCGCGGTACTTCATTCACCCGGGTGCCGCGAAGATGTATCAGGACTTGAGGCAGCATTACTGGTGGAGGAGAATGAAGAAGGACATAGTGGAATATGTAGCCCGGTGTCTGAATTGCCAGCAGGTAAATTATGAGCATCAGTGGCCAGGTGGATTGCTTCAGAAGTTAGAGATTTCGGAGTGGAAATGGGAGCGGATCACTATGGATTTCGTTGTTGGGCTTCCATGGACTCAGCGGAAGTTTAATGCAGTTTGGGTGATTGTGGATAGGCTAACCAAGTCAGCTCATTTCATTCCTGTGATGACTACTTATTCTTCAGAGCAGCTGGCTCGAGTTTATCTTCGCGAGATCGCCAGGCTTCATGGTGTACCGGTATCTATCATCTCTGACCGGGGTACGCACTTTACATCACGGTTCTGGAGGGCCGTATAGCATGAGTTGGGTATCGAGTGGAGCTGAGCACAACATTTCACCCTCAGACGGACGGACAGTCCGAATGCACTATTCAGATATTAGAGGATATGCTTCGTGAGTATGTGATGGAGTTTGGAGGTTCGTGGGATCAGTTCTTGCCACTTGCGGAGTTTGCCTACAATAACAGTTATCAGTCGAGCATCCAGATGGCACCATATGAGGCTCTGTATAATAGGCGGTGTCGGTCTCCAGTGGTTTGGTTCGAGCCGGGCGAGGCTAGCCTATTGGGCACAGACTTGGTTTAGGATGCTTTGGAAAAGGTTAAGGTGATTCAGGATCGACTTCGCACTGCCCAGTCCAGACAGAAGAGTTATGCGGACCGGAAGGTTCGGGATGTTGCATTCATGGTTGGAGAGCGGGTCTTGCTCCGGGTTTTGCCTATGAAGGGCGTTATGAGGTACGGGAAGAAGGTCAAGCTAAGCATAAGGTTTATTCGCCTATGAAGAATATTGCTTCCGTGAAGGTTCAGTGGAGGGGTCAGCCGGTCAAGGAGGCGACTTGGGAGACCGAGCATGATATGCACAGCCGCTATCCTCATCTTTTCACCACTTCAGGTATGTCTCTATGCTCGTTCGAGTACGAACGATTGTTTTAAGAGGGGGAGGATGTAATGACCCGGCCGATCATTTTGAGAGTAATAGCCCTGATCCCCTATTTACTTCTTTCCCCGTACCTTTTTCTGCTTATGTCACTTGCCGGGAGGTTTTGTTTGTAGTTTCGGAGTGATTTGGGACACTTAGTCCCTAAAACGGAAGTTTAAGTTCTAGGATATTTTACCGTAGTTGGAATTGTGTGAAGACGACTCTAGAATGGAGTTTCGTCAGTTCCGTTAGCTCCGTTGAGTGATTTTGGACTTAGGAGCGTGTCCGGATTGTGTTTTGGAGGTCTGTAGCTAAATTTGGCTTGAAATGGCGAAAGTTGAAATTTTGGGAAGTTTGACCGGTAGTGGAATTTTTTATATCGAGGTCGGATTCCGATTCCGGAAGTTGGAGTAGGTCCGTAATGTCAAGTATGACTTGTGTGCAAAATTTGAGGTCAATCGGACGTGGTTTGATAAGTTTCGGCATCGGTTGTAGGAGTTTGAAGTTTCAAAGTTCATTAAGTTTGAATTGGAGGGGTGATTCGTGTTTTTAGCCTTGTTTGATGTAATTTTAGGGCTACACTAAGTTCATATGGTGTTTTAGGACTTGTTGGTATGTTTGGTTGATATCCCAGTGGCCTCGGGTGTGTTTCGGATGCTTAACAGATTGAATTTGGACTTATGCAAATTGTTGAAGTTTTTTGGTATCTGGTGTTTCGCACCTACGCTGGGGAGACCGCAGGTGCGGACTCGCACGTGCGGAAGGAGGAGCGCAGATGCGGATTTGGGCAGCCCAGGCTGGGTTCGCAGGTGGGGATCTATTTGGGCAGAAACGGCCTCGCTTCTACGGTGGGATGGTGCACAAGAGCGGTGAGGGACGCAGGTGCAGCTTCTTGGTCACAGGAGCGCATCCGCAGGTGCGGACCCAGGGGACTTAAGTTTAGTCCGCACCTGCGATGGAATTTCCGCAGGTGCGGCATCGCAGGTGCGATTATAGGCCCGCAAATGCGAAATCGCTGGGCAGAAAAGGCCAAGTTCGAGGGGTTTTATCCCATTTTCAATTTTGGGACTTTGAGAGCTCGGATTTGGGCAATAATTTGGGAGATGTTCAGAGGAACCTTTTGGGTAACGATTCTTAACCCATTTATGGTTATATTCCACTAATCTATCATTAGTTATATCCTTTAATTTCAGATTTGGGTTGTACAATTTGGGGAAAATGGGAGAAGTTCTTCAACTAAGTTTTTGAGTTTTGGTTTGAATTTTGATATCGGATATGGATAATTTTGGTATGAGTGAACTCGTGGTTGATTGGGTGTTTGTATTTTGTGACTTTTACCTGATTCTGAGACGTGGGACCGTGTCGACCTTTTAGGACGGATTTCGGAATTTTGTTAAAGTCTTGATTTCATTAATTAGATTAGTCTATTATAGTTGTATTTATGATATATAATTATTTTTGGCTAGATTTGGGTTATTCGGAGTCGGATAATCGAGGAAAGGGTATTCTTACTGATTGATTGAGCTTGGTTCGAGGTAAGTGGCTTGCCTAACCTTGGGGGGGGGGAATCCCCTTAGGATTTGTTACGTGAGGCTACGAGTGCGCCGTGTACATGAGGCTACGAGTGCATACATGGGCTATTTGATGTATAACCCGACTTTTACTGAGTAGCAACCTGTTTTCATCTTAATTGAGTTATACCAGCATGTGCAGTTATCCTATGTAGTCTAATATCGCATGTCTGCGTGCTTTAACTGCTTATTTGAACTCTGTGTAGCATGCCTAGTTGATTTCTTGTTCTTCCTTGATCTCTATCAGTCTTAACTGTAGAATTCTTGCAGTTAACTATTGTATTTATCGGTTGAACTGTGTGTTTACTTTTGAGACTACAAGGTGGTACCTCAGGAGTTCTCCCTGCATATTTACTTTGGGGACTACGAGGCGGTAACTCGGGAGATCCCCCTACACATTTACTTTTGAGACTACGAGGCGGTACCTTGGGAGATCTCCTCGCATATTTACTTTTGAGACTACGAGGTGGTATCTCGGGAGATCTTCTCACATATTTACTTTTGAAACTATGAGACGGTATCTCGGGAGATCCCCTATTGGGTATTTACTTTTGGGACTACAATACGGTATCTCGGGAGCGCCCCTATTGTTATCGCATTGTGCTGTGTTGTTATTTCTCTGTGAATTCTTTCTGTTAAATTCTCCGTTTTACTTCATTTTTTTAATTATATCATCTGTCTTATTGTTATATCCCAGTAGGGCTCGGACCTGACCTCATCACTACTCTACCGAGGTTAGGCTTGGCACTTACTAGGTACCGTTGTGGTGTACTCATGCTATTATTCTGCACATGCTTTGTGTGCATATCCAGATGCTTCTTATCAGCCCCACTACTAGGTGAGAGTGCTTGCTGTTGTACAGATACTTCAAGGTACATTTGTCGTGTCCGCAGACCTCAAAGTCCCCCTCTATTCTCTCCTATGTCATTTACCTTTTATACTTCTTTTGTTAGACTCTAGTGTATAGAGATACTAGTTTCCTTTTGTAGCTTGTGACTTATGATGTTCCGGATTTTGGGAATACCGTGTATTACTAGAGTGTTGGTTATTGTAAATGCCGAGCGGCATTGTTACCAGCTATTTAGTTATATGTTGCAGTTAGTTGTTAAGTTTTTCTTCCATTTTAGTTATTTTCGCTTTTTGTTAGGCTTACCTAGTCGTAGAGACTAGGTGCCATCACGACGTCTTACGGAGCGAGAATTGGATCGTGACACATCCAGTATATATATTATACTGATTGAGTATATTATGGTCATCCAGTATATTATACTAATCTAGTATATTATACTCATACGGTATATTATACTCTCATCCAGTATATTATATCGATCTAGTATATTATACTGATCGAGTATCTTTTAGTCATAGAGTATATTATACTCATCCAGTATATTATAACGATCGAGTATATTACACTGATCGAGTATATATTACTCATCCAGTAGAAAAAAGTGGAAAATAATGCTTCTGAGAATAGATTTCAAGAATAATATACAACAACCAAATTTTGAAATGCAAGTTATCAGAACCAAAATCTAGTATAATATCAATAGAAATTAATTACGAGCAAGACTAATTAAAATCAGAGAAACAGCAACTTACATTCACATTGTCGCTAACATTAACTTTTGATGAATATTGGAGAAGATATGACGGATTCACCTTGAAAACCTTAAAATTCTATTAAATAAACAAAAACATAAACAATTAGACTAAAAATAATATATGAGCAAAGAAATATGATAAAAAGTCAAATACTACTATCTTACACTTTCATTTGTAAAGAAATCTTTATGAAGTTTGTCATATTTTGGACATCCAATGCTTGAGTAAGATAACATCCTAATTGGCCCCCAATCATCATATTTTGAAAATTGACGGAAATCATTAAACACTTCCATCATCCATACATTGAACAAAAATGGGAATCCAAGCGCCGTACAAGATGGGATCCTACCCATTGATTTCTTTTTCACTGAATCAGTGTAATGACCCGGCCGGTCATTTTGAGTATTATAACCTCGTTTCCCCATTTACTGCTCAATTTATGCTTTACAGTTGTTATGTGACCCGTCGGGGTGATTGGTTCGGGTCCGGTGAGGTTTTCGAATGAATTGGAACAGTTAGTTCCAAGGTTTAAAGTTTAGTTAAAAATAGTGATCAGATGTAGACTTATGGGTAAACGACCTCGGAATAGAGTTTTGATGATTCCAATAGCTCCGTATGGTAATTTTTGGACTTAGGAGCATGTCCGAAAAATTACTTGGAAGTCAGTAGTTAAATTAGGCTTGAAATGGCTAATATGGAAATTTAAGTTTGGAAGTTTGACCGGGGAGTTGACCTTTTGATATCGGGGTCGGAATATGATTCTAGAAATTTGGAATTGGTCTGTTATGTCATTTAGGACTTGTGTGCAAAATTTGAGGTCAATCGGACTTGATTTGCTATGTTTCGGCATCGAACCTAGAAAGTTTCGACATCGATTCTTCAAGAATACGTGGTATCATATTAAGAAAATGAGCTCCAAATTTAGTTTTGATTGAAGCATTAGATCCGTATTGAAATTTCAGAGCCATAGCAAAAAGAATCATCGAATTCGGACATCGTATGAGAGAGTAATGCCCATTTCCCTGTTGGGAATGATTTTCCATCGCCGTTAACGCCCAGGGTAGCGCAGGGCGCTAGCCCTGGCCCTGGGATGTTTAAAGGTACTGGAAACAGCGCCACAGGCAGTGTCCCACGCTACTTGTGGCGCCCGAAACAGCTGAGGTCCTATAAACGGAGGTTTTTTTCATTTTTGACAAAAATAGAGTTGGGGAGCTCGGTTTAGGCGAATATTGGGCGATTTTCATGGGTAAACATTGGGGTAAGTGTTCCGTATCCTGTATTAATTATATTTTATGATTCCATATTCATTAACATCATGAATCCGTGAATTTATGGAAGAAAAATCAGATTTTTATAAAATCTTCCAAAAATGTAAAATGAAGATTTGAAGGTCAATCCGATGTCGGAATTCGATAATTTTGGTATGGTTGGACTCGTAATTGAATGGATTTTCAGATTTTATAACTTTTATCGGGTTCTGAGATGTGGGCCCCACTATTGATAGTTGAATTATTTTCGGATTTTGTATTGTGAAATTTAGAAATTTCATATGGAATTGATTCCTATACCTCGTGTTGATTGTATCGAATTATTTTGACTAAGATTCATGGCGTTCGGAGGCCGAATCACGAGGAAAAGGCTTATTGGAATAAAGAATTGCTCGGATTGAGGTAAGTAACAGTTCTAAATTTGGTCCTGAGGCTATGAAACCCCGGATTCTGTGATATGTGATTGGTTTTGAGGTGAGGCACATGCTAGGTGACGGGTGTGTGGGCGTGCACCATAGGAATTGTAACTTGGTAAATTCCATGGATTTGTGTTGAATAAATTGTTGCTACCCGTACATTTGTCCACGTATTATGGAAATTGAACTATAATTCATGTTTAAACAATGTTTTGACACTATTGGGACCCACAGAGGTCGTGTACATGTTAAATTATCTATTAATTACTATTTTGTACTCAGTCACGGATTTACTTGCATATTACATCTCAGTCTCTCTTGTTCATTATTGATGCCTCATATCATTGTTGTTGGGATGATCATCATGATTTCTGAGAGCCAGAGAGACTGGAAAGGTTGATGACTGAGTGAGGCTGAAGGCCTAATTGTGAGGATATTTATGGGATAGGGCTGCATATCGCAGCATGTTTTATTGATTTATGCCATGATTGGCTTGTTATAGCGCTTGGGCTGAAGGAGCCCCTCCGGAGTCTGTACACACCTCCAGTGAGCGCAGGTACCTACTGAGTGCGAGTGCCGAGTGCTGAATGATTCAGAGAAATGAGTGACTGTGAGGAATGAGTGACTGGAAGGAAAGAGTGATTGTGGGGTTGGAGTGAATGGGAGGACTGAGAGACTGTTACTCTGAGAGGATGCATTGATTTCATTATTGTTGCACTTCAGCTGTCATATATCACTGTTTTGGAAAACTCTGAAAGATATTATTTTTGTTTCAATCAAAATTTGATATGAAATTTCTGTGGAGTTTTAAATGTTGAACTTGAAAGCATGCCTACCTTTTTATGTTGGAAAATACTATATTTGGACTTAGCTGTGAAGCTCGTCACTACTTTCAGTTCTTTATTTATTATTGTTACTTACTGAGTTGGTTGTACTCATACTACATCCTGCACTTCGTGTGCAAATCCAGGCGAACCCGGACATAGTGGGTGTGTATTCTTCCGCACGATTGATTTTTCGGAGATTCAGAGGTAGCTGTCGTGTTTCGCAGACCTTGTCTCTCCTTCCCTATCTCTTGTTTACTGTATTTTGTCTTAGACTATTATAGACCGTATTTTCCAGGCTTGTAATGTATAGATGCTCATGTACTTAGTGACACCGGGTTTTGGGAATATGTTTTACCTAGTATTTGTGGGATTTTCTATTAAACTTAATAATGATGTTTTTTGTATTTAAAAGATATTGTGGGTTATTGATGATGTCGACTTGCCTAGTATTGAGATAGGCGCCATCATGACTAGTGATATTTTGGGTCGTGATAAGTTGGTATCAGAGCCTAGGTTACATAGGTCTCACGAGTCATGAGCAAGTTTAGTAGAGTCTTGCGGATCGATACGGGGACGTATGTACTTATCTTCGAGAGGTTGTCGAACCCTTAAAAAAATTTCACTTTCTTGTATTCTATCGTGCGAACTTGTTGATTCTATAAAACTAAAATTCTGATTATTCTATTCTCTCAGAGATGGTGAAAACACGTACTACCGGATCAGACGGTCAGCCACCAGTGCCACTAGTTAGGGTCACGAGTGGCCGGGACGTGGTAGAGGCCTGGGCCGAGGTAGAGGTCGAGGTATCGCTCGTACAGCAGTTGGAGCAGCACCTGTAGCACCGCTAGTTGCTCCAGCTCAGGAGCAGATTCCAAATGTAATTGAGCCAGCGGGACCCGCTCAGGGACCAATTGTGCCCATTGAGATTCCAGGCCAACAGGAGGCTTTGGCTCAGATATTGACAGTTTGCACTGGCCTTGCTCAGGTGGTTTTGGCTCAGGTCGCACCAGCCACTTCTCAGGCCGGGGGAGGTACTCATACCCCTGTTGCCCGTACTCTAGAGCAGGTAGTATAGGGACTTCAGATACCGGGGGCACTACCAACCCAGCCGGTTGCAGCTGTTCAGGCCCCGGTAGTCCCCGTTATGGTAGATGATGAGCAGAGGAGACTTGAGAGATTTGGGAGGCTTCGACCTCCATCATTTAGCAGTGCTGAGTGAGAGGATGCTCAGGGTTTTCTGGATAAGTGCCACTGGATGCTTCAGACAGCAGGTGTTCTGGAGACTAATGGGGTCTCGTTCACTACTTTTCAATTTTCTGGGGTTGCCTTTAGATGGTGGGAGGCCTATGAGAGGCGCAGGTCGATCGGTGTAGTACCACTTATATGGCAGTAATTCTCCATTCTCTTTTTAGAGAAGTTTGTGCCACAGTCTCACAGAGAGGAGCTGCGCAGACAGTTTGAGTAGTTATGTCAGGATGGCATGTCTGTGACGCAGTACGAGATGAGATTTTCTGAGTTGGCTCGTAACACAGTTTGGTTGGTTCCCACTCATAGGGAAAGGATCAGGAGATTCATTGATGGCCTCATATATCAGTTGCGGTTACTTATGACTCGGGAGAGGGTATCAGGTGCTATTTTTGATGAGGTAGTTGATATTGCTCGGTAGATAGAGATGGTCCGTAGCCAAAGGCATGGAGAGAGGGAGGCTAAGAGGCCTCGTGGACCAGGTGATTTCAGCAGTGTTCCTTTAGGGGGTCAGTTTTACCGCGGTAGGAGTCGTCCTTACAGACACGCTCAGACGGGTCATCCAGTTCACCGTGGTGTATCATCCAGCCATGGTTCATACAGTTCTCATCAGGGTCAGCCATCTATCGGCGCCCATCCAGCCCAGAGTTCGTCGTCTCGTGCCCCTTCAGTTCAGGGTTCATTTGCACCGGGTGCTTCTAGCAGTTATTCTGGTTCTCGGGGTCCGATTCAGTTTGCACCACTACCAGTACCGCGGGGCTACTTTGAGTGCGGGGAATTTGGACATATATGAAGACAGTGCCCTCATCGCCCGGGAGGTCCAGTGTAGTAGAGGAGTCAAACTACGACTTCAGCACCAGTTACTTCGCCACCCGTCCAGCTAGCTAGGGGTGGGGGTCAGGCAGCTAGGGGTCACCCAAGAGGGGGAGGCCGATCAGGCGGCAGTCAGGCCCGATTCTATGCTTTTCCTGCCAGACCAGATGTTGTTGCTTTAGATACACGGACCCGGAAGGTTCCCCAAGCTGATCATCTTCTACCCTGATTTTCGATTGATATCGGTTATGGACATCGGCCCAAGTGACAGCCGAATATTCTACCAAGTTTTGTTTCAACTGCTGTGAAGCCAACGAGCTCTGAATCTTGAGTCCTTGGGTGAAAGCCTGAACGGCCCAATCATCAGCGACTGATGGCAGGTCCATCCGTTCCATTTGAAACCGGGACACAAATTCTCTGAGCATCTAATTATCCTTCTGTTTTACTTTGAAAAGGTCTGACTTCCTGGTCTCGACCTTAATAGCCCTGGCGTGTGCTTTTATGAAGGAATTTGCAAGCATAGCAAATAAATCAATAGAATTAGGAGGTAAGTTGTGATACCATATCATAGCTCCCTTTGACAGGGTCTCCCCGAACTTTTTAAATAAGACAGACTCGATCTCATCATCCTCCAAGTCGTTCCCTTTGATGGCACATGTGTAGGAGGTCACATGCTCATTTGGGTCAGTCGTTCCGTTGTACTTAGGAATCTCGGGCATGCGGAACTTCTTAGGGAGGGAAAGGTTTTTGAACGAGCTTCTTGGAGTCCAGACCTTTCAATATCGGCGGTGCCCCTGGGATTTGGTCGACCCTGGAATTATAGGTCTCCACCTTTTTGTCATTAGCTTCGATTTTCTTCTCCCCTGATTCTACCCGTTTTATCAGTTCCTCGAGCATCTTTATGATCCCGGGGTTAGTCCCCGATTCATTTTTATTCGAGCTCTCTGCGACCGGTTCATCCCTGCGGGCAACTTCCCGGGACGGATCGGGTTCAATTCTGTTCGGCGCGCGGCTTTGGTTTTGTAACTGGGCTATTGACGCCTGTTGAGCCTGCAACATTTAGAAGATCACCTGTAAATTGATCTCGTCTCCTCCAATGTTTTGTGTGTTTTGGGTTGTCGATCGGCCTCTACCACAAACGTTATTCTTGGGGTCGGTAGGCAGATTTGTGTTGATCGCCACATGCGAGTTAGTATCAGTCGGGTCCGCGATCGGAATTCCGATGGGATCAACGGGCGGTACCTCGTCACTGGGCACTATGTTGTTATTTTCACCATGATGACCAGATTCATAGTCAACATGTAAGGGTGTTGACTGAGAGTTTGACATTTTGAGCTTTAACCTGAAATTAGAGACAGTTCAAAGAACAAGTGTAAAGTAGTATGTGTTATGAAAATTTGTATCAAATAACCACCATTATCCTTAGCCCCACGGTGGGCGCCAAACTGTTTACCCTCAAAATCAGATAACAATTGAATTTGTAAGTGGTTTTAAGATATGCGGATTAACTTGATACAAAGTGATAAATTAAGTTGTAATTGAAATAAATAACGACAAAGTAAATTCAAATCACACGAATTGGACAATTTTAGTCTTGGAAGACCAGTCACCCTCGAACTGGATGTACTTCGATCGGTCTTAAGATACATATGAATAAGAGCTTAAAGAGAAAAATAATAATATATTGCTTTTGAGTGTGTGTTACAACGTGTCTTATGAATTATCAGGCTCCCTTTATATAGTAGAGAAGTCCTACTTTAGGTACAATTATATAAACGGTAATTAAATCTCTTGATTTAGTGATTGACGATCCCTTATCGATAAATGCCGTGATTCCCGCCGTAATATCCAACCGGTCACGGATATTTCGGCCTTCTGTTGGCTATGCTAACAATGTTTCTTTGAACTCGTTCGAGGCTAGGACCGATTCCGGGGTTACGGTCTCGATATTCTTCGAAGGCAGGCATTATGCTCCCGGGTTCTAACTCGGTGGGACTTGGGGTCGATATTCAATCCTTTATTGCCACGTTACGAGCCTGATCTACCATGTCGCAGACGAGCTCGATTTTGATCGTATACAGTCCCATAGCAAGCAATCTTCTGATTCCATAGGATCGCACATTAGTTATATAGCAACACAAACATGCAACATAACGCAATACCTTAAAGAAGACTGGAGACTGATCACTTATTTGTTCCAACACCTTCATTGAAGACCAAAGAAATAGGAATCAGATTAAACAAAACGACGCACAATTATCTGGTGCGGGAAGAAAACGGTGTTTATAATTCTAACACTAGAGGTGACAAATGGGCTGTTTGGGCTACATTTGGGTGGGTCAAAGTGGGCTGAAACAATAAATGGGTCATTGTCCAACCTAGCTCAAAGTTTATTTCGATCAAAATGAGTTGTGTCAAGATAGGCTAAATAATGGGTTGTAACCCAATCCGCCCAACTTTACCCAATACAAAACATAAAATGTCCACATACAATCAACATATTTTAATATAGATATCATTAAATTAATAAAATGTTTATAAAGAGTAATTTTTATTATTAATGTTAAAAGAGCCTGTTTATCCAAAAAGAAAACTTTCCTTTTTATTTTTTTTTCATTTTTTAGATGCCGACAAAAGTCTCACGAGGGCATATAATCTCATAGCCGCTTGGATCTTCCCAAAGGCATAGAAATATAGCAGACACATACTGTGCTAGACCTTACCTTATAAATCCCATTGAGGCATAATAAACCTCATCTACTAGCAAGCATAAAGAAAAAACGAACTGGAAATAACTAGGTACTCTATGATCATCACAGAATTTATAACATACTCTATGATGATATTACAATTGATGATACATAAAACGTGATAGAATATAACAATGTAAAAAATTGAGTGGTGCCCCTCTTTCTCCAACCTTGTGCATTCTTCAATTTGTAGCTCCTTCGCTTCTTCTTCCACTGCCTTCAAGTATTCTTCAAACTTTATCATTTCATTTTTGATCTATTGGACTTTGTGGAGGTGGTTGAGGCAGTCGCCTTTTGCTTTGCAATTCTCATTGGAGGTTTCCTAATGACAACCTCTTGTGTTGCTTTGCCATCCCAACTATGTTGCCTTTCGTGTGCCTTCTTTTTTTTTTGTTGGATCCACTTCTCATGTGTCTAGGTGAAAGATCTCCTTCTCTCGCTACATTGGCAAATGTGCTGTCCAGTATTTCTTCCTCCTCACCTTCTTCTAAGCATATCTTGGCCATATCAACCCCAAAAGTTTCTGTTGGATTGAACGCAGATACAAGTGTTACTTGATCGTTCTTTTGATTTCCAAGTGCGCGCAAACTGTCCATGTCATGTGAAACAAGTGCATGGAGGATATTTGTTGGTGTCAAATTGTATGTGGCAGAAATTGAGCTGTTAATTGCAGTAGGTACTGCAGTATGCATTGAAGAAATTTGGAGCTCCTTCGAAACTGATGAATTATTGGCTTTTGGTTGCTGTCCCGATGGTACAAATGCAGCTAAGTTTAGACTTAAACCTCTCTTCTTTGGAAAAATGTCATTTGAATTAGAAACATGCTCACCTAGCACCTTTGATGGCTTATCCCTTGAAGGAGGAGTTTCTGAAAATTCAGTCGCCTCATCTTCACTAGCTGCCTGAAAACTATCTGCATAGTCTTCGTCCTCCTCTTCAGCTAGTTCTGCCCAAGTGTTCCTGTTCACAAGCAGTGCACTCGTCGCCCCTTGTTGCTGTTTAGAATGCGTTACCTCATTTGTTGATGCTTGAGAAAGAGAGATAATAGTTGTGTTTGCATGTTGGTTGTTCCCTGTTGATATTAGCTGCTGTCCAGAATAAGCCGCATGTTCATCAAAAAATTCGAACGATTGGGATGGTATCTCAAAGACTGAAGTATTCAGTGGTACAAGAGGTGCCTTAATCTTGGTAGTTGTGTTCATCATCATAGCTGCTTGTGCATCCTTAACCATCTTAGCTGGTTCCGGATTTGAAATATGCAATGTTGGTGTTGATGCAGTAGGTGCTTGACTTGCCTCACATGTGTTGGCATTAACATTTACAATATGAAGTCGAGCATCTATGTCATTTGCATTATTCTGCTGCTTTTGGTTACCTGTAAAGCCTACTTTTTCTTCTTCTGCCTGGGCATCCTTTACCATGTTAGCTAGTGCAGAATTTGAAATATGCATTGTTGGTGTTGCAGCATCTAGTGGTTGAGTTTGCTCGCAATTTGGATCATTAACAGTTACGAACTGAATTCGAGCATGTTGGTCCTCTGCATTTTTTTTATTGCTTTTCAGTATTTATGTTGCTTGTATTTCCAATGGCTGGTTCTGTCACATCCTCCTGCTGTTGCTCCATATACTCAGGTTCATTCAAAGCATTTTCGCCCTCACACAACAAAGCATCGAATGAGTTGGAGATCCCAATGTCTGTCGATGAGACAAACTGACTGTAAAGGGCTGTTGTTTGCTTCTTCGTAGGTGATCTATTCACCCCTGCCCAATTCTTACTCTTTTTATCTGAATTTGTTGGAGCTGTAGTTGATTGCCTTGTTGTATCATGTATCTGCCAAGAATGTTTAGCCTTTGAATGAATATCCATAGATCGAGCCTCACTATTCTGCAAATAATCAGTAGGCTTCATAACATCAGCTGCTGCCTGCTCCTTTCCAGCTGATCCTTGATGTTGTTTAGCCTCTATTTTTACCCCCTTTGACCCTGTTGAAGCTGCATATTGTAATGCCCCAGCACACAATGTAGCAGTAGGTCTAACAACCCCAGTGATAGCTCCAACACCAGGGGATTCAGATGCAGCAGTATCCCCCAGTTTTTTACCAACATCCTCTGTACTCAATGCCTTAGGTACTTTAGATGCTGCATGTTCTAGTTCCATAACATCAACATGATCAAAATTGGATGTTGCCCTCAAAGAAACAACAGTTTTAGGCAGCCCAGTAGAAACCTGAAAATTAACAGCATTTACTATTTTTCCAGGTGAACCAATGTGTGCGTGATTCTTATCATTGTGCTTTTGATCAGCTCCAATTATTGCACTGCTGTCCATCAGCTCCTGAAGCTGCCCAGATTCAATAACTGAATCTTTAAGAACTCCAGATGAGCATCGATCACCCACAACCTCGTACAACCTAGGTAATATTGAATTAGTAGCACGCTCCACAGTTACATTAGATGTGACAACACATATCAAATTTGAACGTTGTCTAGTGTGTTAAAAATCAGCAACAGCTGGAACAACTTCAAAACCTTCATTTAGAGTAGCCTTTTCTTGATGTACATCGGCCTGTAACTTCAACATCTGAAGCTGTTCAATAGATTGAAATTCATGCCCAATTCTTTCGACTTGTAATCCTTGCGCCATCCTAGCCAAAGCTCGATCAACTGGTATCTCATCCAAATTAGAATTCTGCTCAATCTTTTTCCCAGTAACTGCTACAACCAATTCACCTGTTCCACGCTGTTTCACAGTATCAATTTGGTGATTTGTACCAGCGAGTACTTGCAATTTCTTCTGCTGCCCACTGATAACACCAGTTTCAGGTATTCCAGCATGCCCAGTTACCACAGCTGATGAAATAGGATTCAAACGAGAGGCATTGTCCTGAGTAGTCACTGCTCTCGTAGATAAAATCTGCAAATCCCTACCTAGTGCTCGAACGTCTTCAGATTGTTGTTTTTGTAACAATTTAGCATTCAAGTAATCCCTTGCATCACCTTTTAATTGTTCAATACTAGTTTGATCATAATTCTCCTCTTCAGCTACTGCTACCAGTATATTCTTCTTTATAAGTAAGCGACATGCCGATTCGACATGTCCTTGGTGTTTACAAACAGTACAGTAACCTGGAAGATTATCATAAACAACTTCTTGAAAAACCTCAAGTATTTTACCAGATTCATTGTCAACATGCTGTAATCGAATATGTTGCGGCAGCTTAGCAACTAGATCAACGATTACTCTAACTCTTGCAGTGCTAGGTCTAAATTTCACCTGTGTTGCTTTGTCAATAGCGATAGGCTTTCCAACTGGCGAGGCAATCGATAGTAAAGACTTTCTAGCAAACAATTCTGGAGATAAGTTTGGCAATGAAATCCATACCACAGCCATTGTTGTTTCTTCCTTTGGATTGAAACCAATTGTCCAGGAAAAAACACGATATTGATGTTCTGCTCCATTGTGCGAAAAATAGTTCATTGCTCGAGCTAGAGCAGCAACAAAATCTTCATATTGATTCAATCTAATTAACAATTGTTTAGGGGCAAGTTGACCTACCAAACAGTGACCTTTAATTCCCAGAACTTTCGGCAGCAAACTTCGCAAGTCTAGCAAATCTGGAGATCGCGGCGACAATTTGACAACCACTGCTTGGTGCAGTCCTTCCTCCACAACAAAAGCTTGTCTTTCTTCCCTTGTAAAGGGTATTGTAGGTTCTCCATGGATTATATGAATTGGTTTTAGCGACAATTTAGCAGTCGTTTGGGCAGATAGGTGTGTAGTTAGGCGTTTGGTATAGGATTGTTGATCATTGTTGTTTATGTTTTGCTCGCTAGGGTTTATATTAGGCTCTCCCACAGCTTGAAGCTGGGGAGAGACGATGGCAACCATGGTTGCTGCTAGGTCGCCATCGCTAGAGATAGGAGAGAGAAGAGAGAAGAGAGAAGAGAGCGATTTGTTTTGGGGTTTAGGGTTTTTTTGGTTTGGGGTTTTTTATTATCAACGTATTATATCTCCATAACTGACAATATTGTTTTTTCTTTTTTGTAGAATTTTGCATACTTTTAACACAATACCTGGTTACTTGCATAACAAAATCGACAGAGTTTCTTTGAAATTGAGTGTTATTTTACATTTCATTTATTGCAAAAAGAAAAAGTCTGGAGTACGGGATAGTACTTCAAGTTTTATTGATTTTGGGTCTCAATTTGAAAATCAAATTTTAATAAAATGTACTCCAGAGTAACTAGATACCATAAAGGCTTAAATAGTAATGGTGCCATATAGAACAAAACAAAATAGTGCTTATCTAATTGAGTATGTCAATTATAAATATGTTAGAAGTAGAAAATCTCTCTATAATATTATCGCAATCTTATTTTGTATAATTTTTATAATGTTATTTAACATATAAGCAGATTTTTACGTTAATATTCATCTTAAAGCACTCTATAAATACACTGTAACTCATAGGCGGCTGTCGAAAACTAGAAATTCATTTGGGTTTGAACTCTGAAACTGAGTCACTGACAAGGCAAACAAAAAATTTGATTCGGCTTATGCACGTCAAAATGGCATGGCGTAACCATTTTTACGCTGGCTATCCAAAAATAGCCATCTTGCTAATGTAATCGATTTCTAACCATTTTAACTTAAAATATATTAGTAAATGATATTTTTGCCCTTGTCCTTTTTAACGTCCTGTTGAGTTACTTTACGTTTTTAATCACATTTCGCTTTCTTTTTAGAGTAGTGTACGGATTTCGCTTTCGTGAGAGCACTTTCTTCGAATTTTAGTCTGGATAAGTGTTGTTTTTACAGTAATGTATTTGAATTTTCATTGTTATTGTTGTTTCGTTTGTTTTAATTTTGATTTCCGTACTGTTAGCATTTAAACATCTACGATTTTTTTTTCTTTGTTCAGTAGTTCGTCTTATTTCTGATAATTTTGTCACTCTGTTATTAGTTTTATGTTGTAATGTTGTAATCGTTGCATAACTTTTTTGATAACGAGGTCTGCGATGAAGATGCAGTAAAGCTTGCTCAAATTTATCTATTAGAAGTCGTTCTATTGGGTAAATTTGAAGGTCGAAATATAAGTGATCGTTCTATGAAAATCATTGACGACGAAGAGCCTTGTGTTTCTTTTCCATGGGGCAGTTTCTGTTTTGATGAGCTTATTGATAGTTTGTCGTATCTTCTAACAACTGATTGTCACGACCCGAAATCTCACCCGTCGTGATGGCGCCTATCTCAATACTAGGCAAGCCGGCATCATTAATAACCCACAATATCTTTTAAATACGGGAAACATCATAATTAAGTTTAATAGAAAGTCCCACAAATACTAGGTAAAACATATTCCCAAAATCTGGTGTCACCGAGTACATGAGCATCTATATATTACAAGCCTGGAAAACACGGTCTATAATAGTCTAAGACTAAATACAGTAAACAAGATATAGGGAACGAGAGACAAGGTCTGCAAAATACGGCAGCTACCTCTGAATCTCCAGAAAATCAACCGTGCGAAAGAATCTACATCCACTATGTCCGAAATCACCTGGATCTGCACATGAAGTGCAGGGTGTAGTATGAGTACAACCAACTCAGTAAGTAATAATAATAAATAAAGAACTGAAAGTAGTGACGAGCTTCACAACTAAGTCCAAATACAGTATTTTTCAACATAAAAAAGTAGGCATACTTTCAAGTTCAACATTTAAAACTCCACGAAAATTTCATATCAAATTTTGATTGAAACAGAAATAATATCTTTCAGAGTTTTCCAAAACTGTGATATATGATAGCTGAAGTGCAGCAATAATGAAATCAATGCATCCTCTCAGAGTAACGGTCACTCAGTCCTCCCATTCACTCCAACCTCACAATCACTCTTTCCTTCCAGTCACTCATTCCTCTCAATCACTCAGCACTCGACACTCGCACTCAGTAGGTACCTGCGCTCACTAGGGGTGTGTACAGACTCCGGAGAGGCTCCTTCAGCCCAAGCACTATAACAAGTCAATCATGGCATAAATCAATAAAACATGTTGCGGTATGCAGCCTGATCCCATAAATATCCTCACAATTAGACCCTCGGCCTCACTCAGTCATCAACCTCTTCAGTCTCTCGGGCTTTTCAGAAATCATGATGAGCAGCCCAACAACAATGATATGATGCATCAATAATGAACAAGAGAGACTGAGATGTAATATGCAAGTAAATCCGTGACTGAGTACAAACTAATAATATAACAGATAATTCAACATGTACACGACCTATGTGGGTCCCAACAGTGTCAACACATGGCTTAAACATTATTTATAGTTAAATTTCCCTAATACGTGGAAAAATGTACGGGTAGCAACAATTTATTCAACAACACAAATCCATGGAATTTACAAAGTCACAATTCCTACGGTGCACGCCCACACGCCCGCCACCTAGCATGTGCGTCACCTCAAAATCAATCACATATCACAGAATTCGGGATTTCATACCCTCAGGACCAAATTTAGAACTGTTACTTACCTCAATCCGAGCAATTCTTTATTCCAATAAACCTTTTCCTTGCGATTCGACCTCCGAACGCCTTGAATCTTAGTCAAAATAATTCGATACAATCAACACGAAGTATAGAAATCAATTCCATATGAAATTGCTAAATTTCACAATAAAAATCCGAAATTAATTTAAAAATCAACAATGGGACCCATATCTCGGAACCTAACAAAAGTTATAAAATTTGACAACCCATTCAATTACGAGTCCAACCATATAAAAATTATCGAATTCCGACATCGGATTGACCTTCAAATCTTCATTTTACATTTTTGGAAGGGTTTATAAAAATCTGATTTTTCTTTCATAAATTCACGGATTCATGATATAAATGAATATGGAATCATGAAATATAATTAATATAGGATATGGAATCATAAAATATAATCAATATAGGATAAGGAACACTTACCCCAATGTTTACCCGTGAAAATCGCCCAAAAATCGCCTAAACCGAGCTCCCCAACTCTATTTTTATCAAAAATGGCAACATCAACAATCTTTGATCTCTTTGAGTGGTATTCCTTAGATTAGTATTGCTTATTAAGTAATATGATATTTATAATCCATCGACAGTCAGTCCTTTCATTCCTTCCTGAGAATAGATCCCCAATAGCTCGCAGATGAGGAATTCTTCCGCTACGACACTGTGGATTGAATGAATAAACGGATGAAATCAAGAAATAATTCAACTAACAGTTCGAACCAAGAAATGGAAGAACGAAAGTCGTATGGGTTCACAAAGACTCTGTGGCTAAAAAGTAAAAAAGATATATCGAAGTAGTTCTGATGATTCAATAATCTTATTACTTCAATCCGAAGTTCTTAGTTACTTCGACTGGATGAGTCCTAGAGAAAACCCCCCGTTTATAGGGCCTCAGCGGTTTCGGGTGCCACAGGTGGCGTTGGGCGCTTCCTATGGCATTGTTTCCAGTACCTTTAAACATCTCAGTGCCAGGGCAAGCAGCCCGCGCTACCCTGGGCGCTGACGGCGACGGAAAATCGTTCCCGACACGGAAATGGGCATAACTCTCTCATACGATGTCCGAATTCGACGATTTCTTTTGCTATGGCTCAGAAATTTTAATAAGGATCTAATTCTTCAATAAAAACTAAATTTGGAACTCATTTGCTTAATGTGATACCACGTATTCTTGAAAAATCGATGTCGAAACATTCTAGGTTCGATGCCGAAATATAGCAAATCAAGTCCGATTGACCTCAAATTTTGCACACAAGTCATAAATGACATAGCAGACCTATTCCGAATTTCCAGAATGAGATTCCGACCCTGATATCAAAAGGTCAACTCCCGGGTCAAACTTTCAAACTTAAATTTCCATATTAGCCATTTCAAGCCTAATTTAACTACTGACTTCCAAGTAATTTTTCGGACATGCTCCTAAGTCCAAAAATCACCATACGAAGCTATTGGAATCATCAAAACTCTATTCCGAGGTCGTTTACCCATAAGTCGACATATGATCACTAAGCTTTAAACCTTGGAACTAAGTGTTCCAATTAATTCCAAAACCTCGCCGGACCCGAACCAATCACCCCGGCGAGTCACATAACAATTGTAAAGCATAAACTGAGCAGTAAATGGGAAAATGGGGTTGTAATACTCAAAACGACCGACCGGGTCGTTACATTCTCCTCCCTCTTAAACAAATGTTCGTCCTCGAATGGGTTTAGAATTATACCTGGAGCCTCAAATAAGTGTGGATATTTGCTCTGCATCTCCCGATCAGTCTCCCAAGTAGCTTCTCTAACTGGCTGGCCTCTCCACTGCACTTTCACTGAAGTTATCTTCTTTGATCTTAACTTCCAAACCTGCCGGTCTATAATGGCCACCGGCTCCACATCATAAGTCAGATTACCATCCAACTACACTATGCTGAAATCCAAAACATGCGACGGATCCCCGACATACTTCCGAAATATAGATACATGAAACACTGGATGATCACTCGATAGACTAGGCGGCAATACAAGTTCATAAGCCACCTCTCCAATCTTCTTAAGTATTTCAAAAGGCCCAATATACCGAGGGCTCAACTTGCCCTTCTTCCCGAACCTCAACACACCCTTCATGGGTGAAATCTTGAGCAGAACCTTCTCCCCAACCATGTAAGCAACATCACAGACCTTCCTGTCGGCATAACTCTTCTGTCTAAACTGTGCCTTGCGAAGCGGCTCCTGAATCAATTTAACCTTCTCCAAAGCATCCTGAACTAAGTCAGTACCTAATAGCCTAGCCTCACCCGGCTCAAACCAACCCATCGGAGACCGACACCGTCTCCCATATAAAGCCTCATACAGAGCCATCTGAATGCTTTATTGGTAGTTGTTATTGTAAGCAAACTCTGCTAGTGGTAGAAATTGATCCCAAGAACCCCCAAAATCAATGACACAAGCACGTAGCATATCTTCCAATATCTGAATAGTGCACTCGGACTATCCATCCGTCTAAGGGTGAAATGCTATACTCAACTGAACCTGTGTGCCCAATTCTCGCTGCACTGCTCTCTAAAACTATGATGTAAACTGCGTACCCCGGTCAGAGATGATAGATACCGGTACACCATGAAGCCTGACAATCTCGCGAATGTAAACCTGAGCTAGCTGCTTCGAAGAGTAAGTAGTAAGCACAGGAATGAAATGAGCTGACTTGGTCAACCGATCTACAATCACCCAAACAACATCAAACTTTCTCAAAGTCCGTGGGAGCCCAACTACGAAGTCCATGGTAATACGCTCCCACTTTCACTCGGAATTTCAAGTCTTTGAAGCAATCCTAACGGTCTCTGATGCTCGTACTTCACTTGTTGACAATCTAAACACCGATCGACAAACCCAACTATATCTTTCTTCATTCTCCTCCACCAATAGTGCTGTCTCAAATCCTGATACATCTTCGCGACACCTGGATGAATGGAGTACCGCGAACTGTGAGCTTCCTGGAGAATAAACTCACGCAAACCAACTACATTAGGCACACATAGCCTGCCCTGCATCCATAATACACCGTCATCTCTAATAGTGACTTCCTTGGCATCACCGTGCTGAACCGTTTCCTTAAGGACAAGCATATGAGGATCATCATACTGGCGCTCTCTGATGCGATCATATAAAGAAGATCGAGAAACCACACAAGCCAAAACTCGACTCGGCTCAGAAATATCCAATCTAGCAAACTGGTTGGCCAAGGCCTGAACATCCAAGGCTAAAGGCCTCTCTCATACCGGTAAGTATGCTAAGCTGCCCAAACTCTTCGCCTTACGACTCAAGGCATCGGCCACCATATTGGCCTTTCCGGGATGATAGAGAATGGTGATATCATAATCCTTAAGCAACTCCAACTACCTCCGCTGTCGCAAATTAAGATCCTTCTGTTTAAACAGATGTTGTAGACTCCGGTGATCGGTATAAACCTCACAATGGACACCGTACAAATAATGCCGCCAAATCTTCAAGGCATGAACAATAGCTGCTAACTCAAGGTCATGGACCGGATAGTTCTTCTCATGTACCTTTAACTGTCTGGACGCGTAGGCATTCACCCTACTGTCTTGCATCAGCACTGCGCCGAGACTAATACGCGACGCGTCACAATTCACTGTATAAGACCTTGAACCTGTAGGCAACACCAATACTGGGGCTGTAGTCAAAGCCGTCTTGAGCTTCTGAAAGCTCTCTTCACACTCATTCGACCACCTGAACGGGGCACCTTTCTAGGTCAATTTAGTCATAGGCGATGCAATAGACGAGAAACCCCCCCACAAAGTGACGATAATAACCAGCCAAGCCGAGGAAACTCCGAATCTCAGTAGCCGAGGATGGCCTGGGCCAACTCTAAACTGCCTCTATTTTCTTCGGATCCACCCTAATCCCTTCACTGGACACTATGTGTCCCAAGAATGCCACCGAACTAAGCTAGAATTCACACGTAGAGAATTTGACATATAGTTTCTCCTCTCTCAGCCTCTGTAATACAATACTCAAGTGTTGTACATGCTCCTCCTGGCTAAATGAGTACACCAGGATATCTTCAATAAATACCATGATAAATGAGTCAAGATACGGCTGGAATACGCTATTCATCAAGTGCATAAATGTTGTTGGGGCATTGGTTAGCCCGAATGACATCACAAGAAATTCATAGTGATCATAACGAGTCCTGAATGCCATCTTAAGAATATCCGAATCCCGAATTTTTAACTGGTGATACCCAGACCTCAAATCAATTTTAGAGAATACCCTCGCTCCCTGAAGTTGGTCAAATAGATCATCAATACGCGGCAATGGATATTTGTTATTGATTGTAACTTTGTTCAGTTATCTGTAATGAATGCACATCAGCATAGTACCATCTTTTTTTTTCACAAACAAAATCGGTGCACCCCAAGGTGACACACTAGGCCTAATAAACCCCTTATCAAGGAGCTCCTGAAGTTGCTCTTTCAATTCTTTCAATTCAGATGGTGCCATACGATACAGAGGAATAGAAATGAGATGTGTGCCCGACACCAAGTCAATACCGAAATCAGTATCCCTGTCGGGTGGCATACCCACCAGGTCTGCAGGAAATACATTCGGAAAGTCTCGCACTACCGATACTGAATCAATAGTAGGGGTATCTGCATCAACATTTCTCACAAAGGCTAAATATGACAAACACTCCTTCCCCACCATACGTAGGCTTTCGAATAAGAAATTACCCTACTGGGAACATAATCTAGAGAACCTCTCCATTCGACCTTTGGCAATCCCGGCATCGCCAATGTCACGATTTTTGCATGACAATCCAGAATAGCATGACATGGAGACAAACAATCTATACCCAGGATTACATTGAAATCAACCATACTAAGCAATAAGAGATCAATTCTAGTCTCTAGTCCCCCAATAGTTACCACACACGACCGATACACACGGTCCACAATAATTGTATCGCCCACCGGCGTAGATGCACGAACAGGTAAAACTAAGGACTCACGGGGCATATCTAGATAATGAGTAAAGTACGATGATACATACGAATAAGTAGAACCAGTGTCAAATAATATAGATGCCTCCTTGTGGCACACTGAGACAATACCTGTAAGCGCGTGTTAATCGATCTAGGTAGTTCAGCCAATATCATCAGATCGAGGGTCGTGGAACAATTCGGCCTACAAAATTAGATCGTACCTGCGGTCCGAGTCCTGAACGGGCTAAACATGGAATGCGAGACCACTAAAGGGGAGATAACATTAACGGTGAACGTCGTCGAAATCGTACAGGAAGCCAATTTCTATGTAATCTAAGGGGATATGAGATACAACGCTTTGTTCGGGAGGCCATGGATTCACAACATGAGAGCAATACCCTCGACACTACACCAGGTGCTAAAATTCCTAACACCCGAAGGAATCAAAATAGTTTATAGGGAACAACCGGCCGCCAAGGAGATGTTTGCGGTTGATGAGGTGATCCCGACATCCACATTCTCGACATTGGAGGATCCAGATCGGATGGTCAAAGATGGGGCCAAATAGCAATCACTGATACCAGCCTTGACAGAATCGGAGGAATGAGGGGTAGACGAGGACGACGACTATGGAGTCCCTAGATCTTTCATGGCCCCTAAAGATTCTAACGCTACAAAATCAACAAACGAGGAACTGGAGCAAGTCGTACTAATTAAACACTTGCCCGATTGAAAGGTATACCTAGGCATGGGTTTAAACCCCCAACTCAGGAAAAAACTCATTCAATTTCTTATAGCTAACGAAGATTACTTCTCTTGGTCCCACCTTGATATAATAGGGATTCCACTGGAAATAACCAACCACAAGCTTAGCCTGGACCCGAAGTTCTACCCGGTCAAGCAGAAGAGGAGACCCCAGTCCGAGGTCAAACATGTTTTCATCAAGGACGAGGTATCTAAACTCCTTAAAATAGGGTCCATTCGGGAGGTTACATACCCGGATTGGTTAGCGAACGTAGTGGTAGTCCCTAAAAAAGGGAATAAATTAAGAATGTGTGTAGACTATAAGGATTTGAATAAGGCATGTCCCAAGAACTCCTTCCCTTTGCCCAATATCAATCGCATGAATCGATGCCACGGACGGCCACGAGATTCTTAGTTTTCTCGATGCCTATGCCGGGTACAACCAAATACGGATGAACGCGGGCGATCAGGAAAAAACCTCCTTTATCACTAAGTACGGCACTTACTGTTATAACGTGATGCCATTTGGATTAAAAATTCCAGTGCCACTTACCAACGCCTAGTAAACCGGATATTCGAGGAACAAATAGGAAAATCAATGGAGGTTTACATTGACTATATGTTGGTTAAGTCCCTGTGAGCAGAGGACCATTTGAAACATTTGCCGGAAACCTTCAGCATATTGAAGAAGTACAATATGAAGCTAAACCCCGACAAATGTGCATTTGGAGTTGGCCGGTAAATTCCTTGGATTCATGGTATCCAACCGGGGAATCGAGATCAATACCGACAAGATCAAAGCCATCGAACATATCACGGTTGTGGACAACGTGAGGGCCGTGCAAAGATTAACCGGACACATAGCTGCCTTGGGGCGATTCTTCTCGAGGTCGTCTAACAAGAGCCACTGATTCTTCTCACTATTGAAGAAGAATAATAACTTTTCATGGACACCGGAGTGCCAATGGGCCTTAGAGGAAATCAAGCAGTATCTATCGAGCCCATCTCTGCTTCATACACTGAAGACGGACGAGCAGTTATACCTGTACTTAGTGGTATCAGAAGTAGCAGTAAGTGAAGTCTTGGTCCGGGAAGAGAAAGGTACGCAATTTCCAATTTACTATGTTAGTAGGACTTTAGGCGAGGCCGAAACTAGATACCCTCACCTGGAGAAATTGGCGCTCGCTTTGCTAAGCGCCTCTAGAAAGCTGAAACCGTACTTTCAATGTCACCCCATATGTGTTGTGACTACTTACCCATTGAGGAATATAATGCATAAGCCCGAGCTCTCGGGACGGCTGGCCAAATGGGCCGTGGAAATTAGTGGGTACGATATTTAATATCGGCCCCGGACCGCGATTAAATCTCAAATATTTGCAGACTTTGTGGCCGACTTTACGCCGGCCCTAATACCCGAGGTCGAAAGAGAGTTATTGTTGAACTCGGGGACTTCTTTGGGGATTAAGACCCTCTTTATGGACGGTGCCTCAAACGCAAAAGGGTCCGGACTTGGCATCATATTGAAGCCACCAACAGGCAATGTAGTTAGACAATCTATTAGGACTGTAAAATTGACTAATAACGAGGCCGAATATGAGGCCATGATTGCAGGTCTCGAACTAGACAAAAGCTTGGGGGCGGAGGTGATCGAAGCTAAGTGTGACTCCCTCCTTGTGGTGAACCAAGTTAATGGGACATTCGAGGTCAGAGAAGAACGAATGCAAAGGTACCTGGATAAGTTGCAGGTAACATTACATCGATTCAAGGAGTGGACTCTACAACACGTACCTCAAGATCAAAATAGTGAGGTCGAGGCCCTTGCTAACATGGGATCATCGGTCGAGGATGATGAGTTCAACTCGGGGGCGGTCATACAACTCATGAGATCGGTAGTAGAGGAAGGCCACGCCGAGATAAACTCAACGAGCCTGACTTGGGACCGGAGAAACAAATATATAAAATATCTGAAGACCAGAAAACTACCCTCGGATCCAAAAGAATCTAGGGCCCTGCGTACAAAGGCAGCCCGGTTTAGCTTGTCCGAAGATGGAACCCTGTTCAGAAGAACATTCGATGGCCCACTCACGATATGTCTAGGACCAGGAGATACCGAGTACGTTTTGAGGGAAATTCACGAAGGCACCTGCGAAAATCATCCAGGCACCGAATCATTCGTTCGAAAGATAATCAGAGCCGTCTACTACTGGATCGACATGGAAAAGGACGCGAAGGAGTTCGTACGAAAATGTGATGAATGTCAAAGACATGCTCCGATGATTTATCAACCCGGGGATCTGCTGCATTATGTTTTGTCACCATGGCCGTTCATGAAATGGGGGATGGATATCGTTGGGTCCCTTCCATGGGCACCCGATAAGGCTCAGTTTATATTATTTGTGACTGAATATATTTCTAAGTGGGTGGAAGCCCAGGCATATGAGAAGGTCAGGGAGAAAGAAGTCATCGATTTCATTTGCGATTACATCATATGTCGGTTCGGAATGCCGACCGAGATCGTCTGTGACAACGGGAAACAATTCATCAGCTGCAAAGTAAGCAAGTTTCTCGAAGACCATAAGATCAAAAGGATCCTATAAACACCCTACCACCCTAGAGGGAACAGACAAGAAAAATCGACCAACAAAACCATACTCCAAAACCTCAAAATGAGGTTAACCGGTGCCAAAGGAAAATGGAAGGAAATCCTGCCCAAAGTCTTATGGGCATACTGCACGACCTCGAAGTCCGGTATCGAGGCCACCCCATTCTCGCTAGTTTACGGTACCAAAGCTCTAATACCGGTCGAAGTCGGAGAACCAATTCTCAGGTTTCGATATGTAACCAAGGAATCAAACGATGAGGCCATGAATACGAACTTGGAGCTATTAGATGAAAGGCATGAAGCCGCCCCTGTCTGATTGCCCGCCCAAAAACAGCGGATCAAGAGGTATTACAATCGAAGGGCCAACCTTTGACACTTCAATGTCGGGGACTTAGTGTTAAGGAAGGCCACACTAAGCACCCGGAACCCGAACGAAGGGAAGCTGGGGCCGAACTGGGAGGGCCATATCAAATTATCGAGATCACCAGAAAAGGATCGTATAAACTCGGAGCAATGAATGGTGAACGACTACCGAACAACTGGAACGTAACTCACTTAAAGTGATACTATTGCTAAGGTACGACCCCATTCTTTCCTTTTACTTATTTGCATTTCGAATTAACACTTGCAGGCAACCGTCAAAGAACGATACAATTTTTAGGCCTGAAAGCACGTGTTGCACTCTTTTTCCCTTGAACCGGTTTTGTCCCAAATGGGTTTTCTGGCAAGGTTTCTAACGATGTAACAGTAAATCATGCTAACTTAGAATTGAAGGACGGTTACGAACCGGTGCTGAAGAATACAACAATAGTATTCGAGGATTCTCTATGATCGGTTTAGAACACAGGGGGGCATCACCCTCGGACAATGACTTTAGCAAGGAAAGAAACTTTGTGACCGAATAGTCTCGGCTCGATCGATAGGATTTACTGTAAGGGCCAAATGGTCGAATGAACCGTTCCCACATAGACTACTCGAGCCCTGACATAAAGCTTGTACATATGTGTAACCATATATACTACACACAGAAATAAAAAGAAGTCTCTACCTTGCGGGTAAATATCTTGCCCCTTAAAAATTTTCTTTTCTTTCTTTTCTCTTAAAGAATTTCCTACATTCGATCCCCCAAAGGTATCAAGCCCAAGGGTCGCCTTTATCCGGGTTCAAAGGATCACTCTCACTAGAGAACTTCCGCCCAAAGACAAACTCGGACGGCCCGGGCTATCAGAGCCTAGGGGCACAAGACCTATTAGGTAGCGCCCGAACTTTAAAGGCTACGACCATCCCCACTCGGGGACTGTTATCTTAGGCAAGCCCGGATCACTCGGGGTAACAAGCCCACTAGGAAACACCCGAACTAAAAAGGCTACGGCTATACTAAAACGGCTCGGAGACGTCCGAGACCCATAACAAAAAATAAGGCCTTCAAAATTTCTAAACCGGTTCTAAAGGCTACCTCGGTAAACTATAATCTAAAACATTATAATTACTTTGGGAAAACGTTTCCGGTCATACCGAACCCCCACAATGACTTAAACAAAATAATGTCGAAGGGAAGGCCTGTTTGAACCTCCAAACATGACCTAACTATTTCATGCTAAGGCATTTCGATCTTTGCAAACATAAAGAATAAAGCAAAGGAAAACAAACTCAGAAATTGTCGAAGGGAAAAAAGAAGCCTTGTATTTTATATATATATATATATATATATATATATATATATATATATATATATATATATAGTTTTTATAAAGGCCAAACGACCTTGACAAAAAGTACAAAAGTACAAAAACACAAAAAACAAAGGAAAATGTACAAGGCACTTAAACGGCCTAGTCTTCACCGGAACCCGCCTCGTCGCCAGGTTCTTCAGAGTCTTCTCCGCCCTCGGATCCGCTCGAACCCTCAGAGTCTTCTTCATCTTCGGGATATGGCAACTTCTTGGCCTCGGCTTCGAGCCCCTTAGCACTCTCAATTTCAGCCGCTAAGTCGAAACCTCGAGCATGAATTTCCTCGAGGGCCTCCCTTCGGGATTACCGCTTGCTCGACGATATCCTTTAGTCGATCCTGGGCCGCCTCGGCGTCAGCCTTATATTGGGCCACTATCTCGTCGGCATCGTCTTTGACCACCACAACCACCGACTTGGCCATTTCGAGCTCCTTGGCGAGAGTTTCTCGATCAGAGACGACCGAGCTTAGCTGAGACTGGAGCTCCTCAACCTTTTGGGCCCGCGCCCCAATTTTCTCCTTTGCCGCTTGAAGCTGGACCTCGACCGAAGTCAGCTGCGCCCGAGCAGTCTCCTTTTCTAAGGCCAGGCGGTCCATCCTTCTTCTCCATTCTTCGGCCTCGGCCTTGACTATATCCAGCTCAGCTCGGAGTTGGTTGATCCGATCGATCTTCTGTTGGACCTGTGGATTCCGATCATTAGTCACCGAGTCTAGCTCATCGTCACTAACTTCAAATATTTTTACCTGTTCGACCAGGTTGGCATGCTCCTTCCGGGCCAGCTCCAGCTCAGCTCGGAGGCTCTTAGCCTCCCCTTCACGCCGCTCGCTGAGAAGTTTGTAAGTATCTCTCTTCTCAGTAAGCCCTCGGACCTCAACCTCAAGCTAGTTCAGCTCGTTCCGATATCGAAGAAAGGTTTCATGATGAAGCACTGAGGCCTACAAACACAAAGAAAAATGTTAGTGTTATCTATGAATTAGTCTAAGTACAAGTTAAAGTCATCAAGAAATATCTGAAATTGCCCAGTTTAGCGCTTGTTGCGCTTCGTTGAACATGAAGGGCGCATCTACCTCGTTCATCTTGGCTTGGTCTTCCTCAGTTACTAGACACCGAAGGTAACTAGCCACCCCTACGGGGGCGGAGAGGACCCGGGCATCCTCCAGAATGGAGATGACGATGGATCGCTTCCGGTCAGGATCCACGCTCGGAGCCGGGAACCGGTTGATCAATTTCGGATTTGAGGAAGGCCCGCTTGTTCCCGAAGATGGAATCTTCTTCGGCACCTCTAAGTCACCCAATATGGTGACGTCCTCTGTGGCGGTAGAATCCACGCCATCAAAAAAGTCGCGGAAGGGGTCGTCCGCTCCGTAGGCCCCCTCGTTGGGACGTTCTTTCACCGTCTGAGCCTCGTTATACATGGACTCAGTAAATGAAGGCGACTCGGTGATTTCTATCACACCGTGCACTTCCTTCGGGGCATTGCCTGCACCCCGATATTCCTCGGCTCCGGCCTCCTCATCGGACTCCCTAACTTGAGGCAGATCGGCCTCGCCTCTCTCCGGTTCGGAGGCCCCTTGCCCTTCGAGTTGCGACGACTTGCGGGCCATCAGATCGAAGGCTTCACCTTCTTCTTCGGATTCGTCTCTCAACTGATAGAGTGAATCTGAAGATGATGCTCGAGCACTGGTGCTTTATTTAGACTTGCGCACCAGCCTTCTTGTTTTCTTCTTCTCCGAGCTCGGAGGACTCAGAGCCCTCTTTCTTTTCTTCTCTTCGACCTCTCTCGGAGCAGGGGACTCGGTAGGTAAGACCTTGCTACCGGTTGGAGGCCTCAGTTTGACATCCTTGGATAAACCTGCGAAAAGAAATAAAACAAGTAAGAACTTAATGACACAAGAGGAACCCAAAAATTACTTACTCAAGAAAGGAATCTCACCATGAGAACGGGCCTCCCAACGGCCCTTTGAAAGCTCGCGCCACGAGCATTCCGAATAGGGCATTTGTGATATGATGCCCTCGACCCACTCCTTGAGTCGAGGGACTGCGTTCGGTACCCGAGCAACAGCCGCACCACCACAAAGAACCGATAAGAAGGAAGGAAAAAGCGTAAGATCAAATTTTTTAAGCAAAATAATACTTACATGATGTATTCCACTTCTCGGGAAATGGCATACGCTCAGCTGGGATCAAATCCGAAGTCCTCACTAGGAAGAAATGGCCTTGCCAGCTTCGATCCTGGTCTTCATCAATACTCGAGAACGGGGCTTTGCTGGCCTGGCGCATGAGCTTTATTATCCCCCCTCCCCCCCCCCCGGAAGATTCTGGGACTATATAAGCGCACAAGGTGGTCGACGGTGAACGAGCATCCATCGATCTTGCTCATGAAGAACCGGAGAAGGATCACGATCCTCCAGAGTGAAAGGTGAATTTGACCGAGGCATACCTCGTATCTTTTGTAGAAGTCGATGATGACCGGATCCAATAGGACTAGTGTAAAAGGATAAGTGTAAACACTTAAGTATCCCTCGACGTGGGTGGTGATAGCTTCATCGGGGTCGGGAACCACTACGTGCTTGTCAACCCAATTGCAATACTTTTTTACCATGGGGAGAACATCCTCAGTGATCGAGCAGATGTACCTCGAGACCTCCTCGCACCGGCCTTGTACGGAGGAAGGCTTTTCAACCTTAAAGTCAACATTAACCGGATACCCCCCCGGGGATGAACATTTTCAGAGGAGGTTCCGGTACTGGTTCCTCGACGGCAGTACGCGAAGCGGTCTCCTCGGCCTTGGCAGCCGGCCGCGAGGAGGAAGGAGTTTCTTTTTAAGGAACGATTTTTGAAGTCTTCACCATTTCCTTAAAAATTGGATGAAAAAGAGGAAGTAAGGAATGCACATGATGGCTTGAGATGAAGATGAACAAGAATTCTTACAAAAGATCTCAAATAACCAGGATATAAGTTTCAGGAAGTGTTGAAATTTCTAAGGTACGAGGGTAGAAGGCTTGGATGTAAAGATTGAATGAATAAAGGAAGAGGTATTTATAGTTTTCAGCGACGGTTCGCATCCAGGAATGTACGACCGGTGGCTGACAAGCATTTATTGCCATTAAGACTTGACTGACGAGACGTTTCGTTTGTTTTGTCGTTTCTGTCACTGGGTATCGAAGTAAGAATCGAAAGCTCATGTCGTTTCTCGTCGTCTACTCTCCAAAAACGAGGGAACTATCTGTATACGATCAAAATCGAGCTCTCCTGCGACATGGTAGATCAGGCTCGAAACGTGGCAATAAAGGACTGAAGACCGACCCCAAGTCCTACTGAGTTAGAACCCGGGGGCAGAACACCTGCCTTCGAAGAATATTGAGACCGTAACCCTGGAATCGGTCCTAGCCTCGAACGAGTTCAAAGAAACATTGTTAGCATAGCCAACAAAAGGTCGAAATATCTGTGACCGGTCGGATATTACGGTGGGAATCACGGCACGTATCGATAGGGGATCGTCAATCAGTAAATCAAGAGATTTAATTACTGTTTATAGAATTATACCTAAAGTATGACTCCTCTGCTATATAAAAGGGGTCTGATAATTCATAAGACACGTTGTAACACGTACTCAAAAGCAATACATTATTATTTTTCTCTTTAAGCTCTTATTCATCTGTATCTTAAGACCGATCAAAGTACATCCGGTTCGAGGGTGACTGGTCTTCCAAGACTGAAATTGTCTAATTTGTGTGGTTTGAATTTACTTTGTCGTTATTTATTTCAATTGCAACTTAATTTATCACTTTGTATCAAATTAATCCGCATACCCTTAAAACCACTTACAAATTCAATTATTATCCGATTTTACCGATTTTGAGGGTAAACAGTGACTATTAGGGGTGAGAAGGGCAATGCAGTAACTGGATGTAGCTTTAGGCTTCTCAAATGTAGCTATGGGTGCTACTAGAAAATGAAATGAATCCTTCAAAGGAGCAATCATTAATCTAATAGTATTGAAGCAGAAACAAACATGTATTTACCAAATTTCGGAAGCTCATCTCAACAGGAGACCTTGACCTATTGAATTTTATAGATTAATCATGCAATCTTTACGGATAACTCTTGTTTTTCACAATCTAGTTATTGCAAGCCATTTCTTAATATGAAAAGGTGAATGCTTCTTATTCAAAAGTCTTCACATATGAGAAGCATTTCTAGCAGAATCAGCATTGTTATCAGAGGACAGATCCGTTTGTGTTCTTTGGACGCAAATATCAGAATTTTAGTATTTTTCATTCCTTTCACCATTGTCCTGCAGTGAAAGAACATAATAAACTAAACTGGACTATGATCTGATTTATACTGCAACTGGAAGTGCTGGCCATCTACTTGTTGAGTTGGGCAGATGATCTTCCATCATCGGGCAAGACAGCTAGCATGTGAATAATAACCCCTTTTTCAACCATCAAAGCAAGTAAATTGTTGGGGAGGGGGAGCGGAGAAAGTATGCAACTTGAGAAAGAGATCACAAATGCAGTTAGAGACACAGCATATGCTACAAACAACCAACAAATGAATGTGTTAAACTCCCACACTCTACCTTTCCATCTTGTTTCTCCATGAAAGAAAGCAGATATGAAAAAGAGACTAGCCCTTCAGTTAACTGTAAAGCATGTAAAGCATGATGGACGACTTATTCATCTGTTCATTGTCTCAACATCTGATGAGCAACTCCACAAGTTCACTTTTCTTCAGTTTCGAATAACCTTTAAGTCCTCTAGATTTTGCCAGTTCCTTAAGCTGAGGAAGTTTCATATCCTCAATTTTGATTGCTTCCCTTTCACCATGATTACCTGGCGATGTCTCTGTCTTGAGCTCAACCTTTTCTTTGGAGTTAAGTGGTGATTGTAAAGGGGATCTTTTCACAAAGCTTGAGGGTGGGCGTGTTGATCTTGGATCTAATGTTGGTGAATAATCTGCTTTTGGTTCCTTTTGACCTCTTTGATGAGTCAAGCCCTTATCACCCTTCGTATTTGACGTTGTACCTTCAAAAGCAAAGAGGTAATTATCTAACTGAGGTATTATCATTTGCACTAGGATTAATTTTGGGGAAAAGGAAAATGCATACAGGCTTAGGCAAAACTGAAAAAAATTCATTACCTGTTGACTCTGTCTTTGAATGACGAAGGATTTCCAAGACCGATTCAATAGTGGGCTTCTCTTCAGAGGACTTGGTACTTCTTTTCTTGGAACTTAAAGAATCGCCTGTTGAAATTGAAGATTGTATTCTCTTGAAAAGAGAAATGATCTCTTCTTGGCTTAATGAGTTTGATGATTTACTGTCACGGGATGACTGTATATTGATCTCATCTCCTTTGGATGTTTTCCCTGGTGTAGCATCTATTGAGGACCTTCGTCGCCTGCTCCCCTCAGCTCTTATGGTCGAGAGAGTTGAACAATGACAATCCGAACGATTTGTACTCACGGAAGGCCCATATGCAATCTCTGCCAAATTGAACAAGCTGCATCAAAAATCAATACCTCAGTTTAAATTTCCAGAATTTCATGCCATCTAATAAGATGTTTACCCATCGTGATGTCTAGATGAAATGTACGGCGTATCTATGGTGCTGGGTGTTTTCATTTCTAGTGGACTGAAATAAAAAGTATCTAAAAATACATAATCACAAGATCCATATACAACTGTATGTCCAATTATCAGAAGTTATCTCCAAATGGAAAGCGAAAAAATAATAATAATATGCATGAACACAACGAAAGGAGATTACCAGTGGTTCAAACAAAAGTCTATAAATTCATCGAGTCTCCCAATGAGTATGACCGCGCCATGAAAGAAAATGTGTGTTCATGGTTCCTTATGATTTAGAAATAGAAAAGGAATAATTTTCTTTCTTGGTGCAAGATGAATAAGAAACGAAACGACATTGAACAAAGTCCACTATGATAAAATTAAGAAGCAGCCAAGTGCTTGTTTGACGACGTTCAAAATTGTTTTGCACTAACTTGACCGGGATGTCGAGAGAAGGAATAAGTGGTATGAAAGCCATAACGGAGGCATGGGTTCTCATGAAAATGTGAAACTCAGAGATAAGTATTCCAAACTGACTGAATAATCCAGCATAGGAGGCTTCATGACAGGTTATAAGGTGAGAAAAACTACGTCAAGCCCAACCAAAGAAAAGAAGGTTGGGACAAGGATTAGGGTTCCAACTATATACAGAATACTTAATAGCTAACGGCCTTATGGTATCTATCCATCCATGCTAAAGCTTTTGAGACTGAGGGCTTGAATCAAGGTCCTAAAAAGCGTGAAACACAAATACACAATTAAACACATTGATTCAGCAACGGAAATAGACAAAGGAAGTGGTTTTCAATTAATCTTGGTAGCAAGTGTTAGCCGACGAGTATTTTGGATTTTGGCTGTGCAATGTGCAACACACATATGAATCCTAGTAGCTCAAAACTAAGAGGTACTAAGTAGGTTTTACTCTAAAAAATTACTTTTGTACAAGTTAAAACTCTTCCCCTCACCCCTGCTTCCTTCCCCTACCCCCCAAAAGGCATAGCTGCAAGAAAATCAGAAAATAGCAAAAATTGACAAACTTAAGGATTATAGCGACTAGTACAAGAACAGTACCATCAGAGGTAGTCTACAGTTAGTGTACTAGTAGAACCACAGATATAGAATGAACTAACTCACTGATAAGTTTTCACTGCAATATATACCTCAAGCATATCAGTCATCCCCTTGAGTTTTAACAAAAATTGCAGGGATTTACATCTCACTGATACGTTTCCACAAATACCTGGAGTCCTATCATGAGACAAAAGATTTCTAGACAGTTATACATACGTCTACTAGTTAATTACTAGTACTAAATTCCAACCTAGATCAAAGTTCACATCACAAATAAGTTGAGGAAAATGGGCTGAATAAATCCTGCTTGCAATTACATAAAACCCAAGATTTTCACACTAAGTTCCCTATTAAATTCCCAATAATTCCAAGAATGCATAAGAGCATAACTCATTTAACTCATTTCATGGAAGATTTTCATAAAGCAATTGATTAAAGAAAGTACCTTTGGGAATTCGGATTTCCAACTTAGGTTTACATAAATAAGAGAAGGACGGCAAGTGAGATATGGAATTGGATGAGAAAACTGCAGTTGCTGTTACACCCATATTTTCCTTTTTCTTGGAAAATTAATTTTCGATTCTTAAGAAATTATGAGTAGATATACAGTAGATTCCTTATTTCCATTGATAGATTCACTACCACAAAAAATAGTAGACGTGTATGTAGGCTGACCAGAATTTTTGACATTTTTGTGTTTGGTCACGTCACACGTGCCACCTCTAAATGCAACTTGCAAGTACGAGCAATCCCAATGTGGTTTTGGATGAGAAAATGATTGAAATTTTTGCTTGTTTTTGTAAAATATAACTCAAAGTAACAATATAGAATATAAAAAAACAAGCTAAAAGATATATAGAGAAAGAGAGAAGAGATTCGTATTTCTTCTTTAATTATGTGTATTTTTCTATTTATTACAAGACCTTTATATAAACATGAAAATTAAAGAAAATATGTCATTGAATATGTTATTAAACATAGAAAATATGTCATTGAATATGTCATTAAACATTTGAGATGAAGATCATGGAGGAAGAGTAGACATCCACCATAATTTGATATTTCTTATAACACTCCCCCTTGGATGTCCATAGATAATGTGCCTCATTAAAACCTTATTAGAAAAAAAAATATCCTAGTGAAGGAAAAAGAGTACACATATTTAGAAATACGCTTTTGGTTGCCTCATTAAAAACCTTACAAGGAAAATCCAGTGGGACAAAACCTTGTAAGGAAAAAAGAGTACAACACGTATTAACTCCCCATGATGAGATCATCAGTTCATATCCTTGAGCCTTTGCATCCCAATTTTGTACACTAGTTTCTTGAAGGTTGACGTCGGTAGAGATTTGGTGAATAAATCAGCCATATTATCATTTGAACGAATCTGTTGCACATTGATATCACCATTCTTCTGAAGATCATGTGTAAAAAATAACTTTGGTGAAATGTACTTTGCCCTATCTCATTTTATGAATCATCCTTTCAATTGGACTATGCATGCCGCATTGTCTTCATACAAAAATGTGGGTTGTTTGTCACACTTCAAACCACATTTGTCTCGAATAAGATGTATTATAGATCTCAATCAAACACATTCTCGGCTTGCTTCATGAATAGCAATTATCTCAGCATGATCAGAAGAAATAGCCACGATTGATTGCTTAGTCGATCACCAAGATATGCCAGTGCCTCCATATGTAAACACATAGCCTGTTTGAGATCAAGCCTTGTGTGGGCCAGATAAATACCCAGCATCGGCGTAACCAACAAGATCGGAATTGCAATCATTGCCATAAAATAAGCCCATATCAGTAGTCCCTTTTAGATACCGCAATATGTATTTGATTCCATTTCAATGTCTCCATGTAGGAGCAGAGCTATATCTTGTTAAGACATTAACTGAAAAGGTTATGCCAGGCCTTGTAGTGTTAGCAAGATACATTAGTGCACCAATTGCACTAAGATATGGTACTTTAGGACCAAGAAGCTCTTCATTATTTTCTTGAGGTCGGAACGGGTCCTTATTCACATCAAGTGATCCAACAATCATCAGAGTACTTAATAGATGTATTCCATCCATGTAAAACCGTTTTAATACCTTTTCTATGTAGGCAGATTGATGAACAAAAATCACATTTGTCAAATGTTCAATTTGCAAACCAAGACATGATTTTGTCTTTCTGAGATCTTTCATCTCGAATTCCTTCTTTAAATAATCAATCACCTTTTGGAGTTCTGTAGGAGTTCCAATAAGGTTTATGTCATCAACATATACGGCAAGTACAACAAACTCCGATGTTATTTTATTTATAAAAACACATGGACAAATAACATCATTTATATAACCTTTCTTTAATAAATATTCACTAAGGCGGTTATACCACATTCTTCCTGATTACTTTAGACCATACAAAGATCTTTCCAGTTTGATTGAAAATATTTTCCTGGACTTTGAATTATGTGCGTCAGGCATTTTAAATCCCTCGGGAATTTTCATGTATATTTCATTATCAAGTGAGTCGTAAAGGTAGGCTGTAACCGCATCCATTAAATGCATGTCAAGCTTTTCATGGACAGCAAAACTAATGAGATAACGAAACGTTATAATATCATCCATAACAGGAGAATACGTCTCTTCAGAATCAACGACATGCCTCTGTGAAAATCCTTGTGCAACAATGCGTGCCTTATATCTTTGTATCTCATTCGTAGAAAGACCCATTGATAGACAACAGGCTTAACACCATTAGGTGTTTGGACTGCAGGCCCTAAAACTTCATGTTTCATAAGTGAATCCAACTCAGATTGGATTGCTTCTTACCATTTTGGCCAATCACGTCTTTGTCGACATTCTCCAACAGATTGAGGTTCAAGATCCTCATTATCTTGCATAATTCTAGATGCAACATTGTATGCAAAGACATAATCTACCATTATATTCAATCGATTCAAATCTGTCTCAATATCGATTGGGTTTATTGATAGTTCCTTATTTTCTTGAGTCTCAGTCCCATTGATTTCCTCATGAATCTCATGATTGGTTAAATCATGGGTTTCTTTATGAGACTCATTCATAGTGTCATCTTGATCATTTATTTTCTATTTTCTAGGATTTCGATCCTTAGAACCCAGTGGTCTGCCACGCTTTAGGTGTGCTTTTGACTCATTAGCAATGGCACTAGAAGATTGTCCAACAGGGACATCAATACAGATTGGAACATTCTCTGCAGGGATATGCGATTTCGTTATCCTTTTCAGATCCATAAATGCATCTGGCATTTGATTTGCTATTTTCTGCAAATGGATAATCTTTTGCACCTCTTTTTTTTACAAATAGAGGCACGTGGATCAAGATGAGATAATGATGTAATTTTCCACAAAATTAATAGAGGCACGTGAATCAAGATGAGGCAATGATGTATTTTTCTACAAAATTTCACGTTTGGTTTCACCAATTTCTCCCCCTAATTTTGGGAAAAATGCCTCATCGAATCGACAATCTGCAAATCGAGCAGTAAACAAATCTTCCATTAATATTTCAAGGTAGCGAATAATAGAGGGTGATTCAAACCCAACATATATTCCTAACCTTCTTTGGGGACCCATCTTGGTGTGATATGGCAGTGTTACATGCACATATACAATGCATCCAAAACATTTTAGATGGGATATATTAGGTTCATGACCCAAAACTAATTAAAACAGGGAATATTTATGATAATTTATCGGTCTGAGATGAATTAGCATTGCTGCATGCAAAATGACATGACTCCAAACTGAAGTGGGTAACTTGGTTTTCATGAGTAATGGTCTTGCTATCAATTGAAGATGTTTAATCAAAGATTCCGCAAGGCCATTTTGAGTGTGAACATGAGCTACAGAATGTTTCACTTTTATCCCAATTGATAAGCAATAATCATTAAATGCTTGGGATGTAAACTCAGTGGTATTATCAAGTCTAATAGACTTAATTGGATTATCGGGAAAATGTGCCCATAATTGGATTATTTGTGCCATTAATTTGCAAATGCCAAGTTGCAAGATGACAATAGGCATACATGAGACCATCTAGAAGATGCATCTATTAAGACCATAAAATATATAAATGATCCACTAGGTGGATGAATAGGTCCACAAATATCCCCTTGTATACGTTCCAAAAACTCAGGGGACTCAATCCCAACCTTTGTTGGCGATGGTTTAATAATCAACTTGCCTTGATAACAAGAAGTGCAAGAAAATTCATTATTTAAAAGAATCTTTAAATTCTTTAATGGATGCCCATTTGAGTTCTCTATAATTCGTCTTATCATAATTGATCCGGGATGTCCCAATCGATCATGCCAAAGTATAAAAGTATTGAAATTAGTAACATTTTAGTTTACGATAGAATGTGCCTCAATTGCACTAATTCCTGTCCAATACAGGCCACAATATAAAGATGGGAACTTCTCAATAACCCTTTTCTAGCCAGAGGCATTCTTGGTAACGATGAGATATTCGAGATTATTCTCATCTATTGTCTCAATATAAAATCCATTTCGGCGGATATCTTTAAAACTTAACAAGTTCCTTTTGGACTTGGAGGAGAACATTGCATTCTCTATGATAAGTATTGTTCCCTTAGGCAGAGTTATAGTAGCTCTTCCAGAGCTTTCAATTAATTTTATACTACCATATATTCATCAATATCTATATGGTGAATATCTCTTTTAAAGAGAAGGTTATACCATTATGGTCATGGTCAAAATTAGTTGCAAGATCTGTTTCTTGAATTATTGTTGGCCTTTAATAATCACATTGCCAAAATATTTTGGCGTACAATATGTACATGAAGAATGACCATTCATGCCATAATAATGACATTATTTTTTTTTTTCATCTCAAACCCCTTTCTCGAGGTGAGTGTGGTATATTTTCTATCACTAGCACGTTCATATTCTTACAAGAATGAATATGTATTCATAATGATTATCACAATGTTTTCACATTTACTTCAGGAATGGAACATAATAATCCATGCGTGCTTTATAAAATCTCATGCCATATCAATGGCAAACATCACTTTCACAAAGTGAAGGATTACTTTTAGAGCCATTATTGTTCTCATTACCATAATGATGACGATTATAATTTCGTCCATTACCACGTCCACATCCATTCATACCTCCACGGTAACATCATGTCTTATTTTAGACTTATGGGATGGGTTTTCACTATTGGTGGCGATTGAATTTAATTTGCATATGCGAACTTTCATTAACTGAACTCAATCAAATAAAAAGTATCAAGAAAATATAGAAAAACACATAATCAATTAAAATCTACGTGTCCTTTATGATAATTATCCCACTTTAAGATGGAAGAGTTATGTGATAAAATAGAAAGGAAAAATATCTGCTCTCTCAAAAGTTTTCACTTCGTGTTTCTTAATATTAACACATAGGAACATAATACTTGTTATAGGAAAAATATTTATCATTCTTTACACCAAACAACCTTACATGATTCGATGAACTTTCAAGAAAAACTTTTCCGTAAAGCAAGTTTGTTCATGTATGGAAACATAAATAGCAAAGTGTAAAGAAACTTGAAAACTAATTAGAAAAGGCTAATCGTGATGGCCGAATATATGCTGGCATTGTACACCTTATACCGTTACCGTTCTTACCATATTATTAACATTAAATGATGCTATCGGCACTGGCCGCATCATAACAACTCAGTTGGCTAGAACTCCGTGCTGATAACGTGTTATAAAATATAACTCAAAGTAACAATATGGAACAAGGAAAAACAAGCTTAGAGATATATAGAGAAAGAGAGAAGAGATTCTTATTTCTTCTTCAATTATGTGTATTTTCCTATCTATTACAAGGCCTTTATATAGGCATGTGAAGAAAATATGTCATTAAACATAGAAAACATGTCATTGAATATGTCATTAAGCATTTGAGATGAAGATCATGGAGGAAGAGTAGACATCCACCATAATTTGGTATTTCTTATATCAGCTTGTTTATTCTTCACCAATTATTACTTGTTATGAAATAAAGACTTTAAAGTAAAAACAAATATAGAGAGAAACTGATATATTATTCAAACTTCAAACTTATGTTCATAATGAACTAAAATCTCCTCTATTTATAGTAGAAAGCAAGCTGCTGTGTAAGATGCTTCTGCAAGCTGCTGTGTAAGCTGCTACTGTACTAGATATAGATAATCTTCTATCGGGGGTAATGTTTATCCGTAACAGAGTATCGACAGGATAAGCTCATTGTACCAGATATCGATAATCTTCTACCGAGGGTAATGTTTATCCATAACGGGATACCGAAAGGATAAGCTCATTGTACCAGCTATGGATAATATTCTATCGGGGGTGATGTTTATCCATAATGGGGTACCGAAAGGATAAGCTCATTGTACCAGATATAGATAATCTTCTACCGGGGAGTGATGTTTATCCATAATGGGGTACGGAAAGAATAAGCTCATTGTACCAAATATGGATAATCTTCTACCGGGGGTGATGTTTATCCATAGCGGGATACTAAAAGGATAAGCTCATTATACCAGATATGGATAATCTTCTATCAGGGGTGATGTTTATCCATAACGGGGTACCAAAAGGATAAGCTTCTTCAGGAGACTTATTTCCAATAGAGTACTAAATAGATAAACATATTTACGGAGGAGTCTCATTTACAACGAAGTACTAAATGAACATCCATAATATAATATATTTATAACACTCCCCCTTGGATGTTCATTAAGAGATAATGTGCCTCATTAAAACCTTACTAGGAAAAATCCCGTAAAAAAATGCTAGTGAAGGAAAAAGAGTACACATATTTAGTAATACGCATAACTAGTTTTCTCATTAAAAACCTTATAAGGAAAACCCTATGGGAAAAACCTTAGTAAGGGAAAAAGAGTATAGCGCGTATTTTACTCCCCCTGATAAAAACCTTGTTTCAACTATTTGAGTCTCTGCATTCCAATCTTGTATATCATCTTCTCAAAAGTTGAAGTTGGCAAAGATTTAGTGAATAAATCTGTCGGATTGTCACTTTAACGGATTTGTTGCACATCAATGTCACCATTTTTCTTAAGATCATGTGTGTAGAATAATTTTGGTGAAATGTGCTTTGTTCTATCTCCTTTTATAAATCCTCCATGTAATTGAAATATGCATGCATCATTGTCTTCGTATAAAATTGTGGATCTTTTATCACATTCCAAACCATATTTTTCTTGAATAAAATGAATCACTGATCTCAACCACACGCATTCCCTACTTGCTTCATGAATAGCTATTATCTCAGCATGATTTGAAAAAGTAGCAATAATAGATTGCTTTGTGGAGCGCCATGATATGACAATACCTCCACATGTAAACACGTACCCGATTTAAGATCGAGCTTTATGTGAATCAGATAAATAACCTGCATCTGCATAACCAACAAGATCTGCACTACCTTTGTTAGAGTAAAATAAGCCCATATCAAGTGTTCCCTTTTAACTATCGCAATATATGCTTAATCTCGTTCCAATGTCTCTGTGTAGAAGAAGAGCTATATCTTGCTAGTAAATTAACAGAAAATGCTATGTCAGGCCTTGTAGCATTAGCAAGATACATAAGTGCACCAATTGCACTAAGATAAGGTATTTCGGGACCAAGGAGTTCCTCATCCTCTTCTGGAGGTCAGAACAAATTCTTATTCACTTCAAGTGATCGAACAACTATTGGTATACTCAATAGGTGTGCTTTGTCCATGTAAAAGCGTTTTAAGACCCTTTCTGTATATGCAGATTGATGGATAAAGATCCCGTCTACTAAATGTTCAATTTACAGATCAAGACAAAGTTTTGCCTTTCTAAGATCTTTCATCTCAAATTCTTTCTTAAGATATTCAATTTCCTTTTGGAGCTCTTCTGGAGTTCCAACAAGATTTATGTCATCAATATAAACAGCAAGTATAACAACTTCTGATGCCATTTTCTCTATATAAATACATGGTCAAATAACATCATTTATGTAACCTTTTTTCATCAAATATACACTGAGGCAATTATATCACATGCGCCCAGATTGATTTAAACCGTACAAAGATCTTTGTAATCCGATTGAGTACATTTCACGATACTTTGAACTATATGCTTCAGGCATTTTAAATCCTTCAGGGATCTTCGTATTGACTTAATCAAATGAGTCATATAGCATTTAGATGGCATGACATCTTCAGGTGTCTGGACTACAAGTCTGATCCTCACAATCTTTTACAATATTGTGAACTATATTGTATCAAATATATCGTCGACGATCATTTTGTATCGGTTCCTAAGCGACATAACTTGTTGAGATCTCATCACTTTCTTTATTTTCAGGTACCTGAACTTCTTCTGGGGTTTCATGAAATGTTATGTCGTGGGCTCTTCTAGAGCTCATTTCCTCCTCATTATGATCATTTGCTCCTATCATTTTTCAAGGATTGTTACCTTTGGAACCGATCGGTTTACTACACTTCATGCGTGCAGTAAACTTTATCCTTCAGGGACATTAATTTTAATAGGAGCATTTACAGCTGAAATATGATATTTAATTTTGGATCAGCAAATGCTTCTGGCATTTGACTTGAATTATCTTCTAAGTGAGGATCATATTAATGATAATTCGATTCATATAGCATATTTTTCAGCTATTTATTCCATCCCCCAAATGTTAGAAAAACTAACACATATCCCCAATCTTCTTTGGGAAACCTATCTTTGTGCATTATGGTAGAGAAATTAATCATATACCACACATCAAAAGTTATTAGATAGTAAAAATATTTGATTTCTGATCCTAAACCAATTGTGGGGGGATGACTTATCATATTTTATTGGTCTGATGCATACAAGTGCTGTTGTATGCAATTTAGAAAATCTTAGACCAATACATGAGGTTTTGTTCTCATAAGAAATAGTTTAATCATTAATAGGAGGTATTCAATGCTAAACTAGCTTGGATATAAACCAGCATCATCAAGATAAACTATCTTGATTTCATAATCTGAAAATTATGCTCTTAATTGAGAAAAGCAATTTCAAATGCCAAACTGCAGGTTGACAATAAACACACATGTAACCATATCATATATGTATCTATAAGTGGTTCACATGATAGGTGAATGGGCCCATATTTACCTTTTATATATTTCAGAATTCAGGAGTCTTAGTCTTAACTTTAGCTAGTATAATCAATTTATGATGAGAATAAGCAACATAAGAGAATTCTTGAAGAATCTTCTAGTTCTTCAGTATATGCTTTTCTGAATTCTCAAATAGCTCATTTAAAAATGAAAAATGAAAGCTTCAAGTTTATCATGGCATGTGCTATCTCTTAGTAAGCTTCTGGTTTACTATGGCATAACCTTGTGCATTAGTAAACTTCTGATTTACTGTGGCTACTTTTGTATCAACGAATTTCTGATTACTGTAGCTACTTTTTCCTCAGTAAAACTTATTGATTTACTGTGACTTCTTTTGCATTAGTAAACTTTTGGTTTACTGTGATACATGATGTAGTACAAATTGAATAATAAGGCGGGTAACTTCTCACATACATATTATTTTACCCACTATGATTGTGGAAACATGAAGATTTTCAATCTTCCAATTATTTGTAGTCTCAGTATGATAGCCATTCGTATTAGTAAACTTCTGGTTTATTATAACATATGTTTTGACCACAATCATATAATATGAATGACAAATTTGCATGTAAGCTCTTCGGGAGCCTTCAATTTATTGTCCACAATCAAATATTATTCAGGCACTACTTGTGTCATGTGTCTTCTAGACAAACCGTTAGCTCTTCAGGAGCTTTTGATAAATTTTGTACTACCAAATATCTCTCAGACACTTCTGGTATCATGAGAGAAAATTTCTTCGAAATGACATAAACAAAATAAATATGATAGTAAACATCATTATCAAAGCATAACTTTTATTTATGTACAACAATTACATAACCATACTATCTACTATAAACAACAAAAATTTAAATATTTACATTTTTATAGATTCATCACCGATCACATGACTTGTTTCTCCTTCCGGGAGTACAAAGTAATCAGCTACATCTAAATGCATGAAGTCTAAATTATCTTCAGAAATAAAATTTGCTTCAACATTTTTCTCTGTCTTCTTCAGGGAGGCTTGATACAGCCAAACCAGGTGCTTTGGCGTACGACATGTACCTGACCAGTGCCCTTTTTCTGCACATCTATAGCATGTATTTTCTGCATTTGCTGCTTGCACCGCTTCATGCCTTTGTAACTTCCTTTTCTACTACTGGTGGTGAGGAGGGTTCTTTGGTGCATTATTATTACCATGATTAGTGTTTCTTCCCTGACCACGACCATGACCACGACTGGGGTCACGTCCTCTTCCACCCTTAGCTTGGTGGAAGTTCGTCTCATTCACTTCAGGGAATGGACAAGAACCAGTAGGTCGGTAATGTCGCCCAAACTCACACGACAAATATAGGTAGTGAGGCGGTCGAAGCAATAATAAAACCCAACGCAAGTCGAGGTCGAATTCTTAGGGAGTTAGAATTGGGATTAGGTATATATTTAGTGTAATTCTACAATATGCCTTAGATTACACTTCCACATTCTTGTTTGTTATTTTTACTTCTACTTTAAACTATTGATTGCAATTATAATAAACTAGGAGACAATATTTTTGGTTTTGGTTGTTTTCCAAATGATAAAAGATCTAGGGTCGTGACTTCCACCTAGGTGATTACCTAATGGGTTGTAAACTCTAGGGCAAGTTTGATTGGTCGGGGTTATAATATAGCAATCACAAGCAATTACCCACTCTATACCTCTCGGTAGTTTGAGTGATTTTGCCCAATTTGACTTTCTCAAGTCCAAATGGGTATTGCACAAAACAAGTGATAAATGCTCAAGTCTGGTCTTACTATCTCTAGATTCAACCCTTTAATTGGGGCTATCAATTTCTTGAGTTAACCCCAATTTCTTGTTAGTCAAGTTTTCCTAGATTTAGTCTCTCTTTCTGAAGTAGAGACTAAGTCAATTAGGCATGAATCAATGTTTGCAACCATTAATCTTTGAATTCAAACAAGAACTAGGCTAAATATCACTAACCCAACCATAAACAAGTCCTAAATCAAACACCCATTAAGTACCCATACTAGGGTTAGGCCACAACCCTAGCTAGAGATTTAGCTACTCATGAAAAATGAAGAAATACAAGAAGAAGTTAAGATAGAATGCATAATAATTGATTAGGGAAAGAAAATCTAATATTTAGAAGCTAATCTAGTACAATATTACTCAAAACAGTAAAGAAAAACGGCTCAGGTGATCTTCAAAAACTTAACTTACCCTAAAAATGATAAAAAATTCTATTTATACTAACCTGAAAATATCTGACAAAAATGTCCCTGCGGAGGTTGTGCGGCCGTATAATTATGTATGCGGTCCGCACAATGAGACTTGGCTTGACAGGTTCCAGTTCTGCAGCCGCACAATTCTGAATTGCGGTCGCACTTCTTCAACTACTGCGGACCGCAAATTTGTGAGTGCGGCAGCACTCTTGCTTCTGCGGCCACACAATTATAGTGTGGTCCGCACTCCTTGATCTTAGGCTCTGGCTGTGTGAGACTTCTGCGGATCACATAAAAATTAGTGTGGCTGCTCTCTTGATTATGCGGCCGCACAAAAATGGTATGGTCTGCATTTCTTCTTGAACGTGAAATCCCATCTCTCTGATCTTTGTTTTCTGCGGACCACATAATATTGAGTACGACCGCACTTAACATTCTACGGCCGCACAATTATGGTGTGGTCTGCACTCCTTCAGCTTGCCCAAAATTAGCTCTCTGAATCTCCTCTTTTGCGGCCGCACAATATTTGTGTGGTCCGCATACTCTGAAGAAGAACTGACATGGCTTTTCCTTTGTTTTGCGGCCGCACACAGTATTGTGCGGTCCGCACTGTGGGCCTTTTGTCTTGTTTTGGTCCTTATCCACTTTTGACTCCTTTATGAGTTGATTTTGACTCCTTTGGCTTGTTTCCCAATGTTCCTGTACAAAAGCACAATTCATTAGTTTTCGGGAATACCTTTAAGCATTTTTGAGCTAAAATGCAAGTAAAAGAGAGCAAATAAATGGTCAAAATCCCTACTTATCAACTCCCCCAAACTTAAGCTCTTGCCTGTCCTCAAGAAATTAAGGCAATTCCCACCTCCACTAGAAAAAAGGATATTTCAGCTGGCCTAAGGTGAATCAATCACATATCAATTGGGACCAACAATTACCCATAACACATATGAATTATCAACAATGCAATGATTTGACTTTTTGAGTACCATAGTTCTTATGCGACACTAGAGCATCAAGAGTTGACTCTATTCATCAAGGACGCTCGCTCTTTCACGTAGGTCATTTTGGATCCCAAACTCCTCCTCCTCTACTCTCCATTAGCAAATCTCACTTTAGAATGTAACACTCGAATCAAGGATTGCGAAAAGTGCGCTCATCTCTCTCAAAAGAATGTCACAAGTCCGGCTCTAAGTACCATAAGCTTGCCCCTCATATAAATCACCACTAATGTAAGCTCACTCAACCTGAAATCATGTAGGGCTTTTGCGGGATGTAATGAAGGCTTTTGGACCAAGGTAGGACTTGTTGGAATAGAATTGTTTCATCTTTCCTCAAGCACTGTATTTTCTCTTTTCGGCTCATACTTTTTCGACTCTTTGAGTCATTTTCTTTTTCCTTGGGGGAACTAGAGAGACATAACATCACTATTTCTTGATCATGACATTCATTGTTTTTCCTTTTCTATTTACTCCATGCCTATCATCATTGTTTTCTATGAATCCCTTCGACTTTCTACCTTATTCACTTTCTTTTTGGCATTTTTCTTTTTGTTCTTTCTTTCTTTTCTTTGCCTTCCCTTTTTTCATTTCTTTGTTTTCTTTGTACCTTTTATCACTTCCAAACTCCTCGTCTCTCCCCCAAACTTATATTTTTTCCAGTTGTATCTCAAAAATGCTAAGGAAATATCGGGTGCCAAGAGAGGGTCATTACAAAACGGATAAAGGCTTGTAACGTGGTTATTAAAAGAAAAAGGGTTTAGGCTCAAATGGGTTGACTAGGGATATCACATTGGTAGGCTATGGAAGATTTCAAATTTCAAATTGGACCAAGGAGAGCCTACAATCATTTCTCAATCTAAGCTACACTTTTAATTTTTCTTAGAAAAATATTCGGGGCAAGTTTTAGACTATTATCACGGGAACTTGGACTTGCAATTCAATACCTCACCTTTCATGCTGTTGGATTGCTAAAGAGAATGAAGTCGAGGGCCCACAATAACCCTAGTTGAGATTGAGAATCACAAATGGCTCGACTGAACCACTCGATGACTGCTTAAGTCAACACAAGAGTCAAAAGATCACAACTAGAGCTAATTTCTGCCAACAACTTATTTTTAGCCATAAGGTCGTGGGTAAATGTGTTGGTACCAAGTGAAGCATGTTAGAGACCCTTTTATTTATTACTATTATTATTATTATTATTATTATTTTAAACATAAAAAAAATGGACTCAATCCCTTAAGAAGGTTGTCACGCCATCTATCGTTGGGAAGAGCCACCCGGTTCACACAAAATTCACCTTTGGAAAGAACCGTGGCATTAAGTAAACCAAAGGTTTATTGTTCAATCAAACGTAAAAAAGAAGCTAACAAATCAAAAAGAAGTTACTAAACTAAATAAGAAGTTATACTACTAAAAAAGACAAACTAAAGAAGCTAAACTACGGAAAGTAAGGCAAACGAATATACAAACCGAGGGGAAAATAAATATAAATATCAATGGAAAGGGAAGAGTGTATACATAACCAAAGAGAAAATAAAGATAAAAGAAAAATAGTATAAGAGTTATTACAGACCAAATGTCAATGTCAAATCAATCAAAATAGACCACCCCCGAATAGAAATGAGCATTGTCCCCAATGTTTATCAAAAATAAGAACAAGAAGGGGTAGAAAGTTAAGAGAACTCCCTATGTGGTATTAGTCTGCATGGCATCCTCAACACCCTCGGTCTCCTCTAGCTGTATCTCATCATCACCTGGCTGAGGGACAACAGGGTTGCTGAGCATCTGTATCATCTCCTCAGCGGTGTGGGCAGTCGCAACTGGCTCCTCAGACTGGCCGGCTGCTACCTCTGGTGCCTCGGATACTGCTGGTGTTGCCTCCATGAGTAAATCCAGTGGTAGATCTCTGGTAGATGCAAGCTTGGTAACTGTTGTTGTCAATTTATCAACTGACTTCTTCGAAGCTTGAGACTTCCGCATTTTCTTTACCTGCTTGCCCAACTCCTCAATGACATCCACATGTGCCACCCGAGTTTCCATAATGGTCTTCTGGTTGTCCAGAAGCTTCTTCGATGTTTCCTCCACTGACGGAGGTACCTGTGGTGCAACTTGGGCAGAAGACTGTGCTGCAACAGCACTGGATATGTCAGACAGCTTTGAAGTAGCTGCCTACATCAAGTTGTTGAGACTCGCCAATGTCTGGGAGACTCGCAGCGGAGTTAGTGGATAAGTAGATGAAGCTGGCACTGATAATGGAGCTGATGGTCTGGAAGAAGACAGTGGTAGCATGGCTACTATACCGGTGGAAGGATCGGATGTTGTGGAAGGCTCAGCAGCTGAATTAGTAACTACTATCGCTGGCTCCTCAGACTGGACAACGGAGGTAGTTGCCTTACCCTTGAACTTCGGGTTTTCAGCACCCTGCAGGTGGTACCATGAGAAAGGCTTCTTGGCCTTTACTTCTGTATCATATTGCCTCGGCTCCACCTTTTGATCTTTGAAGTATTCTGTGAGGAAGTTTGGGTACGTGTATGATCTCTCATCTTTCTGGACAGCTAATGTGATGTTGGTGGATATGATGGCAGCAACATTAATTGAATACCCAGCCATAATCGAAGCCACCAGGACTGCAAGGGGAAGTGGGAGGTTATTCTCATTTAGGCACGGATTAATGTGGCTGCACACAAATGCTTGCCACCTTTTTGCTTCAAAATTTAGGGTGGCCCGAACTATGGGAACCCTTACTGTAAGCCACAGAGGTGTTGATCCTAGAATAGCCAAAATCTTGGCTAGCCACGGGCGAGCTGCATCACCCATAGCCAGCTTCTCCAAGTATTGGACTGCTTCCACTTCTTCAGATCCCACATAAGAGTTCAAAGCACAGGAGTCGAATTGGATTTTCAGATTTCTCACTTTTGTCACCTTGGAACCCTTCTTAATGTGAGTCACATTGGCATAAAATTCTTTAACCAAGTGCTTATTTGCATCGAGGACGCTTTGGGTGAACCATTTCCATCCTTTTCTCTCCTGGAACTGTCTGAGGATATTTGGGTTGTGCTTGTCCAAATCCTTCATCAAGAATTATCGCTCAATAGTGAGCGATCTTTGGGGCCACCACTCTCTAAATCTGCTGAAAGCAGTCAGGCTGACAAATCTGTCTTCCCACATCTCCCTTTTCTTCGAACTCTCTAAACCCCCCCACTGTAGCATCAACCCCAACCATTATCATCATCATCAACATTGATTAGTGCAGCCGGGGCATGTGAGGAAGAGGGCTCTGAATCATGGCTACCCTCTTCCGAACCTTTAGAAGAACTAGCAGCGGAAGATGATTCATCAACCAAGTGGAATCTACCTGGGACTTGTTGAGATTGGGTGTTAGGTGGGTCTTGGTCAGAGTTTCCCTCAGAAACTTCCCTAGACGGGATATACTCACTGGTGTCTGATGATTCAGGGACTCTATTGGCCGTAGCCTTCTTGCTTATCAATCTCTGGATAGCTAGTGGTAGGTTACTCTTGCTTCGTCCTCGGCCTCGGGAGGGTTTTGCCCTCCCTTTTGATGAATCTCCTCTACCACATGATCTAACCATTGTCTGCAATTATAACAATAAGAATCAGTTAGAGTTCAGGTTCATAGGACTCCAATACATGCATGACAGTTGCAGGCCAGTTGTGGATAAACAGTCTCAGGAGAGGCAGTGCGGATCGCACAAAAGTGAGTATGGCTGCAGACTGCCAAGTGCGGACCACACAAAAGTGAGTGTAGCCGCACAATCAAAAGTGCGGACCACATAATTTTGAGTGCGGCCGTACAACCTTAGGTTCATACTACTGGGTCTCTGATCATTTAACAGTGCAGACCGCATAATTTTGACTGCGGACCGCACAATTTCACTGAGGACCGCATATTTTTGAGTGCGGTCCGCACAATTCAAGTATACAGATGCCCTAACTTAGAGAGTGCGGACCGCACGAAAGTGTGTGCGGCCACACAATTTGTATTAACACATCACTACTTTACGTTTAATACAAGTTTTGCAATAATTAGACATGGCCCTAATAATTAAGCATGATTAGCTATTTACCCAGGCCCCAATTAACAATTATGAAGCTACCCTCATGATTTTGAAAAAAGATGACTAACTATTGACATTTTTAAGCATGAAATTAACCCTAGACAAAAGAACAAAACTAAGAGAAGATGAAAAATCTGAAGATGAAATGAACATACCAGTGATGGAGGATGCAGATGAGAATCAAAGAGATGAAATGCTTGAAGTTTGAGAATTAGTGGGGGATGCACTGTGTTTGCTTAGGGCTTGAAGGTTCAGAGAATGTAAAGTGTAAAAAGTTGAGAAAAGCCCTATTTATACTTTGATCCGTCGGTCCACACTCATTATCTGTTCCCTTGAAGACGTTCTGCGGATCGCACAAAAGTGAGTGCGGCCGCAGAATTTGTGCGGACCGCACAGTTTTGTGTGCGGCCGGCGGCCAAATTAAGGATTTTTGACAGGCCAAACTTCAGAGAGCATGCAATTTTGATCTTCTAGTTGTACAACAGCACACATAATTGTGCGGCCGCAGAGTGATTGTGCGGTCCACATAATTTCGGTGCGGTCCGCACTTTTGTGACACTTAGCCAATTTTTTTCTTGCACAGTCCCTGCAATGCACACCCATTCCTGCATACACTTCAAAACTAGTGAGCACAAAACAAAGCTATCTAACAAATAAGAAAAACAAGAAAAAGAAAAAGATACATGGGTTGCCTCCCAAGAAGCGCCTGATTTACCGTCGCGACACGACGCAAATTACCAATCATTTGAAATGAAGGACCGCCACAATGTGGCCATCATCAACCTTGCCAAGATAATGTTTAACTTGGTGCCCATTGAATCTAAATACCTCGTCATTCTTATTTGTCAAATCTAAAGCACAAAAGGGGATTACATTCACCACTTCAAGGGGGCCACTCCATTTTGACTTCAACTTGCCCGGAAACATCCGTAACCGAGAATTGAACAATAGCACAAGATCACCCTCTTTAAATTCCTTGTTGTGGATGTACTTGTCATGGAGGTACTTCATCTTCTCCTTGTAAAGGGATGGGCTTGTGTAGTCATGATATCGGAATTCATCAAGCTCTTTCAATTGTGACACCCTTAGATTTGCGGCGATATCCCATTCAAGGTTCAACTTCTTCAAAGCCCACATGGCCTTATGCTCAAGTTCTACCGGAAGATGGCATGCCTTCCCAAACACTAACCAGTATGGAGACATCCCGATCGGTGTTTTGTAGGCCGTTCTATAAGCCCAAAGAGCATCATCAAGTTTTCTTGACCAATCCGTCCGGTTGGCATTGACTGTCTTTGACAAAATACTCTTTATCTCCCGGTTGGAGACTTCAACTTGTCCGCTTACTTGAGGATGGTAGGGGGTTGATACTTTGTGAGTGACACCATACTTTGTGAGTAAGGTATAAAAATCCTTGTTGCAAAAATGCGAACCCCCATCACTAATAATGGCTCTTGGGGTACCAAACCTCGTGAAGATGTTCTTTTTCAAGAATGCCACCACACTCCTTGCTTCATTGTTGGGCAAAGCAATGGCCTCAACCCATTTAGATACATAATCCACCGCAGCTAAAATGTAGGTGTTCCCACAAGAGCTAACAAACGGACCCATAAAATTAATACCCCACACATCGAAAATATCTATCTCTAAAATGGCGGTAAGAGGCATTTCATTCTTCTTTGAGATCCTACCGGCCCTTTGGCATTCATCACACCGCTTGACAAGCTCACTAGAATCCTTGTAGAGGGTAGGCCAATAGAATCCACAGCTCAAAACTTTTGCCGTCGTTCTTGCTCCACCATGGTGACCACCATACGGTGAAGAGTGGCAAGCCTCAAGAATACCCATTTGTTCTTCCTCTGGCACACATCGTCGGATCACACCATCGGTACATATCCGGAAAAGATATGGCTTATCCCAATAATAGTCAAGGCAATCCCGTTTGAGCTTCTTCCTTTGGTTTGAAGAGAACTCATTTGGTACAATGCCACTCACAAGATAATTGGCAAAGTCGGTGAACCATGGCATCCCGGTCATAGAAATGGCTAGGAGTTGCTCGTCGGGAAATGAATCATTTATCTCAAGGCCATCATGTGGCCTCCCCTCCTCCTCCAATCGGGACAAGTGGTCCGCCACTTGATTCTCACTACCCTTGCGGTCTTGAATCTCTAGATCAAACTCTTGCAATAGAAGCACCCACCGCATAAAACTTGCCTTAGAATCCTTCTTTCTCATCAAATACCTAAGCGCCGCATGGTCGGTGTGAACAATCACCTTTGTACCTATCAAGTACAGGCAAAACTTCTACATAGCAAAGACAATAGCAAAGAGCTCTTTTTCGGTCACTGTGTAGTTGACTTGGTCATCATTCATGGTCTTGATTGCATAATAGACCGGATGGAAAATTTTGTTGATACGTTGCCCCAACACCGCTCCAATCGCCACATCACTTGCGTCGCACATGAGCTCAACAAGAAAGCTCCAATCCGGTGCAGTAATAATAGGAGTAGTAGTCAACTTGAACTTAAGCAACTCGAATGCTTTCATGCAATCTTCATTGAAATGAAACTTGGCATCCTTCTCCAAAGGTTTACACAAAGGGTTCACCACCTTAGAAGCATCCTTGATGAATCGGAGATATAACCCCGCATGACCCAAAAAGCTTTTCACTCCCTTCATGGATGTAGGGGGAGGGAGTTTGGAGATCACTTCAACTTTGGCCTTATCAATCTCAATACCATACTTTGAAATCCTGTGACCGAGGACAATGCATTCCTCGACCATAAAGTGACATTTCTCCCAATTCAAAATCAAGTTAGTTTCCTCACATCTTGCCAATACCGTGTCCAAGTTATTCGAGCAATCATCAAAAGAATTCCCAACGACGGAGAAATCGTCCATGAAGACCTAAAGAATATCTTCCACCATATCAGTGAAATAGCCATCATACACCGTTGAAAAGTCGCCGGTGCATTACATAACCCAAATGGCATCCTCGAGAATGCAAAGATACCATATGTACAAGTGAAAGTGGTCTTCTCTTGGTCCTCAGGAGCAATAAGAATCTGATTGTAGCCAGAGTATCCATCCAGGAAGCAATAAAAAGCACGTCCGGCCAACCTATCCAATATTTGATCAAGAAATAGAAGCAGAAAATGATCTTTCTAAGTGACTTTGTTGAGCTTCCTATAGTCCATGCACACTCTCCACCCAGTGACAGTTCTTGTGGGGATCAATTCATTCTTGTCATTAGTTATCACAATAATGCCCCCTTTCTTTGGGACACATTGCACCAGAGAAGTCCATGATCTATCGGAAATAGGGTAAACAACCCCGGTATCTAACCACTTTATAATATCCTTCTTCACCACCTCTTGCATTGCTTCATTCAATCTTCTTTGATAATCCACTGAGGGTTTGGCATCCTCCTCCAAAATAATCTTGTGCATGCAAAAGGCCGGGCTTATACCCCGAATATCTGCCAATGTCCAACCTATCGCTTTCTTCCTCTTTTGGAGCACCGCCAAAGTAGAATCTACCTACACGTTAGTCAAGCAAGAGGAAAGAATAACAGGTAAAGTGGAACAAGGGCCAAGAAACTCATACCTGAGATGTGAAGGCAAAGGCTTTAACTCCAAAGTGGGAGGCTCCTCGATTGAGGGCTTTGTTGGAGGAGTCTTTCGGTTCTCAAGATCTAAGGAAAATTTTCGGGGTTCATATGTATATTCCCCCATTCCTTGCAAAGCATTGACGCATTCCACAAAGCCTTCCTTCTTATCATCATCATGATTGAGCAACACAGCTTCCAAGGTATCCTCAACATTCATCACAGCACTAGCATCATCAACAATTACTTCGGTCACTAAATCCACGAATGAAAAAACTGCGTTGCTATTTGGTTGCCTCATCGATTTGCACACATGGAAAACCACCTTTTTGTCACCCACCCGGAAAGTGAGCTCACCAGCTTCCACATCAACAAGAGCCTTCGCCGTATCAAGGAAAGGTCTACCCAAGATAATAGGCACCTCGTAATCAACCTCATAATCAAGGATCACAAAGTCCGCTGGAAGGATGAAATTATCAACACGGACTAACACATCATCAATAATTCCCAATGGCCTCTTCATAGTCCGATCCGCCATTTGCAGCCTCATAGATGTGGGCCTTGGTTTCCCAATTCCCAAAGTTTTGAACACAGAGTAGGGCATCAAGTTGATACTTGCCCCCAAATCACATAAAGCTTTGGAAAAATCGGCACTCCCAATAGTGCAAGGGATTGTGAAAGCACCCGGATCTTCCAATTTCGGATCCATTGAGTGCACAATAGCATTCACTTGATGTTTCATCTTGATAGTTTCACAATTTATCGACCTCTTCTTGGTGACCAAGTCCTTAATGAACTATGCATAACCCGGCATTTGTTCCAATGCCTCAACCAATGGTACATTGATAGACAAACTCTTCATCATGTCAATAAACTTTTTGAATTGGTTCTCACTATTTTGCTTTGCAAGCCTTTGAGGGTATGGAGGAGGAGGCCTTGGCATTGGTGCCTTATCCTTTAGCACTACCAGTTCTGGTATGTCAATCATGTGCTTCCTAGACAGGTTTACCTCTTCTTGCGTCTCTTCCACATTTTCATCAATATCAATTCTCACTTCGTCATTAGCTTGAACCACATTGCTTGGAATTTCATCTTCTTGAACTACAACATCATCATCCACAATTCTTCTTTGATTTAAGGTGGTTGTATCTCCACCTTTTCCACTTCTCGTAGTCACGGCCATAGCATGCCCCGTATTATTCTCCCCCTTTGGGTTTACCACCGTATCACTTTGTAGTGCCCCCTTAGGACGAGTGTTAAATGTTTGTGAGATTTGGCCAAGTTGAACCTCTAAATTGCAGATTGAAGTGTTGTGGGAGGCTAATTGAGCATCGGAGTCGGCATTTTTCTCCATCATTTATTTGAACATACTTTCAATCCGTCCCATCTCATTATTAGAAGAGTTCGGGCTCGAGCCTTGAGAAGGTTAGGGGTGGATTGCTCGGTTGTTGGAACATCGGGGACCTTTGAAAACCCGACCCCCAGTTGTTGTTGTTGTCCCACCCTCCTTGATTACCTCCCCAATTACTTTGATTGTTGCCACCCCAATTGCCTTGGTTTCCTTGATTATTCCAATTACTTTGATTGTTGTTGCCACCACTCTAATTGCCTTGGTGGCCTTGGTTGTTCCAGTTTCCTTGATTTCCTTGTAATCTCCATTGTTGTTGATTTTGAGCATTGTTTCTTTGACCTTGATAATTGTTGACGTATTGCACTTCTTCTTCTAGCTCATTATACGAATCACCTTGGTCATACCCACTATCATCTTGCATGAATTGTTCTGGACAGCTTTGCCCTTGTTGACCTTTTTGCCATCTCTTGTTCATCACCATATTTACACCTTCCATCGTATTCACTTGTTTCGGCCCTTGAATTTATTGCAGCTGAGCTTTGGCCAATTAATTCATTGTGGTTGTTAACTCTACGATATCTTGCCCATGATCATGTAGTTCCTTGTGTAGGTGAATGGCATTGGGTCACCTTGCGGAACATTGGCCCTACTTTGCCATGCCGATGAGGTATCCGCCATCTCATCCAAAATTTCACAAACTTCGGTATAAGGTGTGTTCATGAAGTTCCCGCCGGCGAGTTGATTTACCATACATTGATTTGTTGTGTTGATCCTCCTGTAGAGGGTTTGTTGGATTATGGCCTCGGTAATATCATTATTTGGACACTCTTTAACCATGGCAAATTACCAATGGGCTCGTTGTTGAGAGCCACTATCGTACCAATAATCAATTCAAAAACAAAATTAGTGACTCAGAAGGAAAAGAAGACAAATCACACAAAAACCTAGATATATAGCTAAATCCGTTTAACTCTTCGGCAATGGTGCCAAAAATTGATGTCGCCCAAACTCATACGACAAATATAGGTAGTGAGGCGGTTGAAGCAATAATAAAATCCAACGCAAGTCGGGGTCGAATCCTCAGGGAGTTAGAATTGGGATTAGGTATATATTTAGTGTAATTGTACAATATGCCTTAGATTACACTACACATTCTTGTTTGTTGTTTCTACTTCTACCTTAAACTATTGATTGCAATTATAAAACTAGGAGACAATATTTTTGGTTTTTGTTTTTTTTTTCAAATGATAAAAGATCTAGGGTCGTTACTTCCACTTAGGTGATTACCTAATGGGTTGTAAACTCTAGGGCAAGTTTGATTGGTCGGGGTTGTAATGTAGCAATCACACGCAATTACCCAATCTTTGAATTTAAGCAAGAACTAGGCTAAATATCACTAATCCAATCGCAAACAAGTCCTAAATCAAACACCCATTAAGTACCTATACTAAGGTTGGGCCACAAACCTAGCTAGAGATTTAGCTACTCATGAAAAATGAAAAAATACAAGAAGAAGTTAAGATAGAATGCATAATAATTGATTAGGGAAAGAAAATCTAATGTTTAGAAGCTAATCTAGTACAATATTACTCAAAACAATAAAGAACAATGGCTCAGGTACTCTCCCAAAACTTAACTTACCCTAAAAATGACAAAATATTCTATTTATACTAAGCTGAAAATAACTGACAAAAATGACCCTGCGAAGGTTGTGTGACCCCATAATTATGTGTGCGGTCCGCACAACGAGACTTGGCTTGACAGGTTCCAATTCTGCAGCCGCACAATTCTGGATTGCGGCCGCACTCCTTCAACTACTGCGGACCACATATTTGTGAGTGTGGCCACACTCTTGCTTCTGTGGCCACACAATTATAGTGCAATCCGCACTCCTTGATCTTAGGCTCTGGCTGAGTGAGACTTCTGTGGATCGCATAAAAATGAGTGCGGCCGCACTCTTGATTATGCGGCCGCACAAAAATGGTGCGGTCCGCATTACTTTTTGAACTTGAAATCCCATCTCTCTGATCTTTGTCTTCTGCGGATGGCATAATATTGAGTAAGGCCGCACTTAACATTCTGTGGCTGCACAATTATGGTGCGGTCCGCACTCCTTCAGCTTGCCCAAAACCAGCTCTCTAAATCTCCTCTTCTACGGCCGCACAATATTTGTGCGGTCCGCATACTCTGAAGAAGAATTGACATGGCTCTTCCTTTGTTTTGCGGCCGCACACAGTATTGTGCGGTCCGCACTATGGTCCTTTTGCCTTGTTTTGGTCCTTATCCACTTTTGACTCCTTTATGAGTTGATTTTGACTCCTTTGGCTCGTTTCCCAATGTTCCTATACAAAAGCACATTTCATTAGTTTTCGGGAATACCTTTAAGTATTTTTTAGGTAAAACGCAAGTAAAAGAGAGCAAATAAGCGGTCAAAATCCCTACTTATTAGTCGACTTTCATGGCTTTTCATTAATAGCCCATTATGTTGCTCTACAAGAATATGTGAGATAAGTTCAGAATATTTTTTGAATCACATCTCTCAATATTGCTATTGCTGGAGCATATTCGAGGCATGAAAAGTGGTGAATATTTTCTCCACCATATCATGATCAGTAATATTATCACCACATAATTTCAACTGGAAAATAATTCTGAACATAGTAAAATTATACTCACTGATAGATTTAAAATTTTGTAGCCTTAGATGAGTCCAATCATAACGTGCCTGTGGAAGAACGACCATCTTCAGTTGGTTATATCTATCTTTCATGTTATTCCACAGTATTAATGGATCTTTAATAGTGAGATATTCCATTTTCAAGCCTTCATCAAGGTGATGGCATAGTAATATCATTGCTTTGGCACGTTCTTGGTTTGATGCTTGATTTTTGTCCTTGATGGTGTCTGTAGACCCATCGCATCAAGATGAATTTCAGCATCAAGCACCCAAGACATGTAGTGTAACGATCCGACCGGTCGTTTTGAGCTCTAACACGTCATTCAATGGTTTGAGACCCCTAACAGCTTCACTTCAGGTATTATGACATGTACGCATGGGCAGAATTTAATTTCGGGAAGTTCAGAGTTGATTTGGAAAGAAAATTCTAATTTCGGAAGCTTTATGTTGGAAGAATTGACTAAGGTTTGATTTTTGAGTAAACAACCTCGGAATCGGGATTTGAAGGTTCCAACAAGTTCGTATGATAATTTTGGACTTGGTCATATGTCCGGATAGGGTTTTGGATGACCCGGGAGCATTTCAGCGCCTATTGTGGAAGGTTGGTGTTTTGGAAGAATTTCATAAATTTGGGTTGAAGTGCATTTCAATGTTATCGATATTCGATTGGGATTCCGAGTCTAGGAATAGCTCCGTATGATGATTCCGGTCTTAGGAGCAAGTCCGGAAGTGGATTTGGAGGTCCATAAGTCATTTTGGGGTCATTTGGCGAAAGTTAGAAATTCGAAGGTTTTAAGAAGTTTGACCGGGAGTGGATTTTTTGATATCGGGGTCGGATTCCAATTTTGGAAGTTGGAATAGGTCCGTAGTGTTGAATGTGACTTGTGTACGAAATTTGAGGTCAATCGGACGTGATTTGATAGGTTTCGGCATCGATTGTAGAAGTTTGAAGTTTTAAAGTTCATTAAGTATGAATTGGAGGGTGATTCGTGTTTTTAGCGTTGTTTGATGTGATTTAAAGGCTCGACTAAGTTCGTAATATGTTTTGGGACGTGTTGCTATATTTGGTTGAGGTCCCGAGGGCCTCAGGTGGATTCCGGATGGTTAACGGATCGAGTTTGGACTTGGAATAAATACTAAGGCAGCTGGTATCTGGTGTAACCGCACCTGCGAGGTTTTGGCCGTAGGTGCGGAGACGCAGAAGTGGCCAAGAGGGTCGCAAAAGCGGTTCTGGCTGGGGAAGGCTAGGACCGCAGATGCGGTCAAGTTCCGCATAAGCGGGACCACACCTACGCATGAAGAGCCGCAGAAGTGGACGCGCAGATGCGCTACATGGGGCATAGATGCGGGGATTGTTAGGCCGAGCTAGAGCCGCACCTGCGATGGAATTTCCGCAGGTGCGGAGCCGCAGAAGTGGCATTTGACCGCATATGCGAAGGTCGGGCTGGGCAGAATGTTTTAAAAGCGGGGTTTGGGTTCATTTTACCCATTTTTCATTTGGTTGGGCGATTTTTGGAGCTCTTGGAAGGGAGATTTTCATTATCTATGTCAAGGTAAGTGATTCGAACCTACTGCAAGTTAAATACTTGAATTATATAAGGATTTAGACTTGCAAATTTGTGGAAATTCGGAATTTTGAAGAAAAACCTAGAAATTTGGTATTTTTGGATTTTGACCACGAATTTGGGCATGGAATTCGAAATAAATTACATATTTGAGTTCGTGGGGTTATGGGTGAAGTTTATCTTCGAAATTTTTTGGAATCCGGGCACGTGGGCCCGAGGGTGATTTTAATCGACTTTTCGAACGGAGTTGAAAATTCTTGTAACTAGGATTATAATAAGTATTAGAGTATATATTTATGGAAATGCTCATTTATTGACTAGTTTTGGAGCGTTGGGCGTCGATTTGAGTTGTTTGAAAAGCTTTGGAGCCGGCTATGGAACTTCGGGGCTAGGTAAGTCTCCTTTCTAACCTTGTAAGAGGGAATTAACCCCATAGATGAAATAATTCAATATGTGCTTCTATTTGTGGGGGCTACGTACGCACGAGGTGACGAGAGTCCGTACGTAGCTACTAATATGCTTATGTCCGGGTAGTCTAGGACCCATATCATGTTGTACTTGCGATGTTTGTGCCCTACTTATTAATTTAATTGTTTAAAACATTTAGAAACTCGATAAAGGAACTTTAAAAGTTTAAACTCCATTCTTCTTGACCGTAAATGAGAATTTGTATTTCTTGAATAGTTGCCTTAATAAATCTTGAATTTGGTTGTTTTAAATTATATTTTCTCTTTGTGGAGCGGGCCGAACGCCTCGGTAGGTTAAACAGATGCATCTATGGTCGGTGCCATTCGACCCTCGACAGTGCATAGTTTAAATATTTATATTGGAGCGGGCCGTACGACCTTGGTATGATTTGCGCATGATATATATTTTTTGAATTGATAATAATTGATATTGCTTTCATTGGCGTGAGATACAAAAATGTTAAATGACGACAATAAATTTGGAAATTTCTTATGAACAAAAGAATTGTTTACTTATTTCATGATAATCGAGCTTACAGCCGTCCTACGTAATCCATGCTTAATTATATCATTGATATTTTATTTATAGCCCATAGTAAGTGTCGAAGTCGATCCCTTGTCACTACTTCTTCGAGGTTAGGCGGGTTACTTACTGGGTACACATTGATTTACGTACTCATACTATACTTGCTGTATATTTTTGTGTAGGTGCATATATGTCTAGTGGCCGTGTGGGCGTAGAGGCACGATTATTGCGGGGATTTAAGTGAGCAGCATTCCACGTTACGAGTTCGCAGCCAGCAGAGTCTTCTTCAGAGTATTTATATTTCTCCTGTCCGAATTTGTATTCCGGACAGATGTTATATTTTATTTTACATTCCTAGTTGAGCCTCATGCACTTGTGACACCGGGTTTTGGGGTGGTTATGGGTTGTCCTATATTGAAATTGTTAAAAATATTATTATTTATTTTGTAAATTCCATCTTTTAATATTTAATTGAAGGAAATATGATTTCAGAAATATTAAAATGAGAACCAAATTAAGTATTTATATTAGGCTTGCCTGACAGCGGTGTCCGGCGCCATCACGACCTTTAATGGATTTTGGGCCATGACATGTAGCTTTTGCCCGATATATCCAGGGCTACAAATTCAAGTTTAGAAAGATTTGATATTATTTAGAAAAAGAAAGTTCGTACCTCTGATACTTTAAAAGTATTTGCTCGAGATGGCAGAGTCTCGTGCTGATAATGTGTTATAAAATAAAGACTGTAAAGTAAAGACAAGTGTCACGACCCGAAATTCCCACCTTCGGACCGTGATGGCGCCTAACATTTCACTTGCTAGGCAAGCCAATGTTAGAATAATATTAACTAATTTTTAAACAATATTTAAATTATTAATAATCAAGGAAACAAAAGCGGAAGCAAAGTTTGAAATATAGTGAAATAAGCCTTAAAAATAACGGTGTCTAAATACCATCCCTAAATTGGTGTCACAGGTGCATGAGCTTCTAGAATAAATACAAATAAAGGTCTGAATAAAATAAAGTTGTATGAAAATAAACACACAGCTAAAGTAAAATAGACAGGGACTTCAAAACTGCGGACGCCATGCAGTTATACCTCAAGTCTCCTCTGGTAGCTGAAATCCGAGAAAGTCTATGGTACACCGCTGGGACCAACTCTAAAATCTGCACAAGAAGTGCAGAGTGTAGTATCAGTACAACCGATCCCATGTACTGGTAAGTGCTGAGCCTAACCTCGACGAAATAGTGACGAGGCTAAGGTGGTTCACTTATATTAACCTGTACGCAATATTGATAATAACAACAAATAATAGAAATAAATCAGGTAACTCATTTATAATAATTGAAGCCAACTCAGCAGTCATAATCCATTATTATTTCAACCAATTCTGTTGCAGCACGCAACCCGCTCTCACAATATATTCACATTCAATTCTGTTGCAGCGTGCAACCCGCTCTCCTAATATATTCCTTTTAATCAAGTCTGTCATGTATTTATTTCAATCAAGTATATATATAGACTTTTAACTAAGTCTGTTGCGGCGTATATATATAGGCTTTTAAATAAGTCTGTTGCACCGTGCAATCCGATCCCCCAATATTGACTTTTTAATAAGTCTTTTGCGGCGTGCAACCCGATCCTCCAATATTGACTTTTTAATAAGTCTGTTGCGGTGTACAACCCGATCCTCTAATATTGACTTTTTAATAAGTTTGTTGCGGCATGCAACCCGATCCTCCAATATTGACTTTTTAATAAGTCTGTAGCGGCGTGCAACCCGATCCTCCAATATATATATCCATTTCAATCAATTCTGTTGCGGCGTGCAACCCGCTGCTCCAACATATTCATTTACCAATTGTTATAGAAGAAAATTTCCCGATAAATGTAACAATTAATATAAAACTATAAGACAACAAGCATACAATAATTATGATTTAATTATGAAACAAACAATGACGAATAACAAATTATTATGGAAATCAGGGAAAAAATAGGCAGTTTAATATTTAATATGCTGAATGTCAAATAACAATTAAGACACATAATTCAAATAGCATGTAACAAATAATGCAAGAATTCAAGGATTAATGTTTGACAAAGAATAGGAGAGAAACAATTATTATAATAATTAATTCATGATTTAAAATAATTTATTATTTTTCAAGTAAGTAGGCAAACAGTCAATTTGACGACGTATAGACACTCGTCACCCCGCCTATACGTCGTTCACATGCATTTCACATAACAAATTATTTAAAGGTTCTATTCCCTCAAGTCAAGGTTAACCACGACACTTACCTCGCTTTGAAAATTCCAATCAATTATTCAGCCACATCTTTTCCTTTTAAATTTGCCTCCGAAAGCTTCAAATCTATTCATAAATAATTCGATATATTCAATACGAATCATAGGAATTAATTCCATATGAATTTATAAATTTTCCGGATAAAAATCCAAAATTCATTAAAATATTTGGCAATGGGACCCACGTCTCAAATCCCGGGAAAAATCGCGAAATCCGAACACCCGCTCCGATACGAGTTCAACCATACAAAATTTATCCAATTTTGATGTCAAATGGACATTCAAATCATAATTTTTTGTTTTTGGAAAGTTTTACAAAAATTCCAATTTCTTCCATCTAAATCCGAAATAAATGATGAATATAGGCTTAGATTTATGAAATACAATCACTATATGATAAAGAACACTTACCTAGTTCGAAATTGTGAAACAATCCTTTGAAATCGCCCCTAAGCCGAGTTATAATTGAGGGTTTGTGAAAAATGGGAAAATCCCATTTTGGTTTTGCTTTAAGTCACAGGGGTCAGGCCTTCTTCGCGTTCGCGATGAGTAGCAGCCCGTGGCTTTCGCGTTCGCGAAGGCTTTCCCCCCCGGCCTTTGCGTTCGCGAGGAATTGCTCGCGTTCGCTATGAAGGAATGATCAACCCTCCCCAGGTGTGCCTAACACTACGCGTTCGCGTGGAGCTGGTCGAGTTCGCGAAGGGTAATGCCCCTATCGCTTTGCATTCTCGATCAAGCCTTTGCGTTAGCGAAGAAGAAAGCTTCAGCTGCCCATTTACTCTTCGCGTTCGCGAGAGTACCTTCGCGAACGCGAAGAAGGACATGCCAGAATACCTACTGCAGCAAAATACCAGATTTGCATAGTCCAAAACATCCCGTAGCCTATCCGAAACTCACCCGAGCCCTCGGGGCTCCAAACCAAACATGCACACAAGTCCTAAAACATCATACGAACTTTCTCACGCGATCAAATCGCCAAAATAACACCTAGTACTACGAATCGGACACCAAATCAAAGGAAGTTTTCAAGAAAACTTTAAAACATATATTTTTACAACCGGACGTCCGAATCACGTCAAATTAACTCCGATTCTCACCAAATTCGGCAGACAAGTCATAAATATTATAGTGGACCTATACCGGGCTACGGAACCAAAATAAGGACCCGAGGTCAATAAATCCAATATCAGTAATTTCTTGGAAATCATTAAGCTTTCAAGTATTTAATTTTTCATCAAATAACGATTTTTCCCAAATAACGATACAGACCTACTGGAATTGTCAAAACACTGATTTGGGTCTGTTTGCTCAAAATGTTGACCAAAGTCAATTAGTTGAGTTTTAAAGCTCTATTTCACATTTTAATCCATTTTTCACATAAAAACTTTCCGGAGAATTGTACGGACTGCACACTTCAAGTCGAGGAATGATAAATGGTGCTTTTCGAGGTCTTAGAACACAGAATTACTTATTAAATTTAAAGATAAAATTTTGGGTCATCACATTCTCCACCTCTAAAACAAACGTTCGTCCTCGAACGGAGTTAGAAAAAGTACCCGAGCTGGAGAAAAGGTGTGGATATTTACTCTGCATGTCCGACTCGGACTCCTAGGTAGATGCCTCTACCGGCTGACCTCTCCATTGCACCCAAACTGAAGGATAACTCTTTGACCTCAACTGTCGGACATGCCGGGCTAGAATAGCCACCGGCTCCTCCTCATAAGTCAAATCTTTGTCCAATTGGACTGAGCTGAAATCTAACATATGGGACGGATCACCATGATATTTTCGGAGTATAGACATATGGAACACCGGATGAACCGCTGATAAACTAGGTGGTAATGCAAGCCTGTAGGCTACTTCACCCACCCTTTCAAGAATTTCAAAGGGCCCGATATATCTAGGGCTCAACTTGCCCTTCTTTCCGAACCTCATTAGACCTTTCATAGGTGAAACCCGGAGCAATATTCTTTCTCTAACCATGAATGCAATTTCACAAACTTTACGGTTGACATAATTTTTTTGCCTAGACTGAGCTGTGCGAAGTCGATCCTGAATAATCTTGACCTTATCCAAGGCATCCTGTACCAAAACGGTACCCAACAACCGAGCCTCTCCCGGTTCAAACCAATCAACTGGCGATTGGCATCGCCTTCCGTATAATGGCTCATATGGAGCCATCTGAATGCTTGACTGGTAGCTATTATTATAAGTAAACTTCGCAAGTGGCAAGAAATGATCCCGAACCTCCAAAGTATATAACACAAGCACGGAGCATATCTTCCAATATCTGAATAGTGCGCTCTGACTGTCCGTCTGTCTGTGGATGAAATGATGTACTCAACTCCACCCGCGTGCCTAACTCACGCTGTACTGCCCTCCAGAAATGTGAGGTAAACTGCGTACCTCGATCTGAAATAATAGACATGGGCACACCGTGAAGGCGAACAATCTCACGAATGTAAATTTCAGCTAACCTCTCTGAAGAATAGGTAACTGCTACTGGAATGAAATGTGCTGACTTGGTCAACCTGTCCACAATGACCCAAACTGTGTCAAATTTTCTCTGAGTCCATGGGAGCCCAACAACAAAATCCATAGTGATACGCTCCCACTTCCACTCAGGAATTTCTAACTTCTGAAGCAAACCACCAGGTCTCTGATGCTCGTACTTAACTTGCTGACAATTCAGACACCGAGCTACATATGCAACTATATCCTTTTTCATTCTCCTCCACCAATAATGTTGCCGCAAATCTTGATACATTTTGGCGGTACCTGGATAAATAGAATACCTGGAACTGTGTGCTTCTTCAAGAATTAACTTACGAAGCCCATCCACATTAGGCACACAAATACGATCCTGCATTCGCAGAACCCTATCTTCCCCCACAGCAACATGTTTGGCATCACCGTGCCGCACCGTTTCCTTAAGGACAAGTAAGTGAGGATCATCATAATGCCTCTCTTTGATGCGCTCATATAAAGAATACCGAGCGACTGTACAAGCTAGAATCCGACTGGGTTCTGAAACATCTAACCTCACGAACTGATTAGCCAAAGTCTGAACATCTGCTGCTAATGGCCTCTCACTAACCGAAATATACGCAAGACTGTCCATACTCACAGCCTTTCTATTTAAAGCATTGGCCACCACATTGGCCTTTCTGAGGTGATACAAAATAGTGATATCATAGTCTTTCAACAACTCCAACCATCTTCTCTGCCTCAAATTAAGATCCTTTTGTTTGAACAGATACTTAAGGCTACAATGATCAGTAAATACCTCACACGAGACACCGTAGAGGTAATGCCTCCAAATCTTCAGCGCATGAACAATGGCAGCCAATTCTAAGTCATGATCAGGATAATTCTTCTCGTGAACTTTCAACTGCCGCGACGCATATGCAATTACCTTGCCATCTTGCATTAATACTGCACCAAGCCCAATGTGAGATGCGTCACAATATACCGTATATGATCTTGAACTTGTGGGTAATACCAACACTGGCGTCGTAGTCAAAGTGGTCTTGAGCTTCTGAAAGCTCAACTCACATTCTTCTGACCATCTGAATGGGACACCCTTCTGGGTTAGTCTGGTCAATGGGCTTGCTATAGATGAAAACCTCTCCACGAACCGACGATAATAACCTGCTAAACCCAGGAAATTCCAGATCTCTGTAACTGAAGTAGGATAGGTCAATTCTGAACAACCTCAATCTTCTTAGGATCCACCTTTATGCCTTCTGCCGATACAACATGCCCCAAAAATGCAACTGAGTCTAACCAAAACTCGCATTTTGAAAATTTGGCATATAAGTGATTATTCTTCAAGGTGTGAAGCACACTTTGAAGATGCTGCTCATGCTCCTCTCGACTACTGGAGTAAATCAAGATATCATCAATGAATACAACCATAAAAGAATCCAAATAAGGCTTGAACACCCGATTCATCAAATCCATAAATGCTGCTGGAGCATTTGTCAACCCAAATGACATCAGTAGGAACTCGTAATGCCCATACCGAGTTCGAAAAGCTGTCTTAGGGACATCAGATGCCCTAATCTTCAACTGATGGTAACCAGATCTCAAATCAATCTTCGAAAATACCTTGGCACCCTGAAGCTGATCAAATAAGTCATAAATTCTTGGCAGTGGATATTTATTTTTGATAGTGTCCTTGTTCAACTGCCGATAGTCTATACACATCGGCATCAAGCCATCTTTCTTCTTTACAAATAATACTGGTGCACCCCAGGGCGATACACTAGGTCTAATGAATCCCAGATAAAGCAAGTCTTGTAACTGCTCTTTCAATTCTTTCAACTCTGGTGGGGCCATACGGTATGGTGGAATAGAAATGGGCTGAGTGCCCGGAGCCAAATCAATACAGAAGTCAATATCTCTGTCGGGTGGCATCCCCGGCAGATCTGCAGGAAATACTTCTGAAAATTCACGAACAACTGGTACTGAGTCCATAGAAGGGACATCCGCACTAGGATCGCGAATATAAGCCAAATAGGCTAGACACCCTTTCTCTACCATACGCCGAGCTTTCATATAAGAAATAACCCTGCTGGAAGAATGGCCAGGAGTTCCTTTCCACTCTAACCGAGGTAACCCCGGCATAGCTAGGGTCACTATCTTGGCATGATAGTCCAATATAGCATGATAAGGAGACAACCAATCCATACCCAAGATGACATCAAAATCTACCATATCAAGAAGTAGAAGATCCACACTAGTCTCAAGATTACCTATAGTAACCACACACAAACGATAGACATGATCTACTATAACAGAGTCTCCCACCGGTGTAGATACACATACAGAAGCACTCAGAGAATCACAAGGCACAACCAAATATGAAGCAAAATAGGAGGACACATAGGAATAAGTAGATCCTGGATCAAATAGAACTGAAGCATCTCTATGGCAAACTGGAATAATACCTGTGATCACAGCATGAGATGACTCGGCCTCAGGCCTAGCTGAAAAAGCATAAAATCAGGGCTGGGCCCCACCACTCTGAATTGTATCTCTGGGACGGCCTCTAACTGGCTGGCCTCCACCTCTAACGGTCTGACCTCCACCTCTAATGGCCTGACCTCCACCTCTAATGGCTTGACCTCCACCTCTAGCTGTCTGACCCCTACCTCTAGCTGGCTAAGCAGGCGGTGAAGCAACCGGTGCCGGTATGATGGCACGAGAATCTTGCCGAGATCTGTTACTCGCCAATCTAGGGCAATACCTCTTGATGTGACCAATGTTCCCACACTCATAACACCCACCATCCTGATGTCGTGGCTGCTGAAGCTGAAGTTGACCCAGATGGGCCGGATAACCACTGTAGTAACTCTGGAGTGGTGGTGCACTGATAGGAGCTGAATGTGCACTGAATACTGTCTGCCCAGAGTAAGGCATAATATGACCGTGACTCCCTGAAGCACCGGGAGATACATGAAGTGCTGAATGAAACGGTCTGGGAGGATGACCCCTACCAAAATTACCCCTGCCTCTAGATGAGGCACCACTGAAACCACCGAACTGACGAGGCCTCTTATCAGACCTCCGCCCTCTCTTCTGTTCAAGAACCATCTCGATCCTCCTGGCGACATTAGCAGCCTTCTGAAAAGAAATCTCACTTCCGGTTTCCTTGGCCATCTGAAGTCTGATAGGGTGAGTGAGTCCTTCAATAAACCTCCTTACTCTCTCTCCCTCCGTAGGTAGTAAAAGGAGAGCATGACGGGCCAAATCCACAAAACGGGACTCATACTGAGTAACAGTCATACTGCCCTGCTGTAGACGCTCAAATTATTTGCGGAATTGCTCTCTCAGTGTGATAGGGAGGAACTTCTCCAGAAATAGCTGAGAGAACTGCTCCCAGGTAAGTGCAGGTGATCCGACTAGTCGGGTCAATGTATAATCTCTCCACCACCTCTTGGCAGAACCCGTCATTAAGTTGAATCAATTTAGTTTGAGGTATGATTCTTAGTTTTGATGTTGTTTTACACGTTCCGAGGGTTCAGGCGAGTCCGTTTTATGATTTCAAACTTGTTGGTATGTTCGGGAGGAGGGGGGGCTCGGATGTTAACCGGAAGAGGCTCGGACCAAGGTTGGATTTTTGAAGAGCAGTTGTTGCACCAGGCTTCTGCTACAACTGCACCTGTGCATAGGCAGCCGCAGGTGCGAGATCGCAGAAGCGAGTCCCAAGCCGCAGAAGCGAAGAAAGGGGAGGCTGGCATACGCCGCAAAAGCGAAATTTTGGGCGCACCTGTGAGCGCGCAGAAGCTGAAATGGGCGCAGAGCGAAGGCCCAAGTCGCAGAAGCGGACTCGCGGAAGCGGTCCTGAGGCTGCAGATGCGGAGCTTGTCCAGGTGAGGGAATCTCGCACCTGCGAGGCTTTTTTCGCAGGTGTGGAGCGTAGGCGCGGCTAGCCCTCCGCAGGTGCGAAAATGCTGCTGGGCAGAATCGTTTAAAGGGAGCGAGGCTGAGTCATTTTTAGCCCATATTTCCTCTATTTTTGGGCAATTTTGGAGCTTTTTGAGAGAGGATTTCAACTAGCAACTTGAATGTAAGTTAATTCTACACACTTTGAGTTAAATACATAGATTATGGATAGATTATAACCTGTAAATCTTGGAAATCAATGGTTTAGATGAAAAACCTAGGTTTTGACAAAAACGAGATTTTAACCACGAAAATGGTTATGGAATTGGATGAAAAGTGTATATTTGAGTTCTTGAGATTATGGGTAACGTATTCCTCCGAAAATTTCCGGAATCCGGGCACGTGGGCCCGAGGTTAATTTTAGGAATTTATCATTTTGGATAGGGCAATTTATTTAATAGTCTAATTTAGAATTTTCGGACATGTATTAATTATTTTATATAATATTTGGATAGTTTCGGATTTTTCGGCACCGAATTAGGATTTTTACGCGACATCGTGATTGGACGTGGGCTTTGAGACAATGTAAGTCTCTTGTCTAACCTTGTAAGAGGAAATTTACCCCATATGTGATTTAAATTAATAATTGTTGCTAATTGTGCGGGCTACGTACGCACGAGGTGACGAGAGTCCGTGCGTAACTACAAATATTGCTAAAGTCCGGGTAGTTTAGGACTCAAATCATGAATTACTTGTGATAATTGTATCCTTATTTAATAAAAGCAATAGAATTATGTTGCAAATTGTTAGAGGAAATAGTAAAAGATTGAAATCTCACATACTTGAAATTTTATTCAGAATATTTAACTGTTGTAGAAATTTGTACATCCTCCTGCGTTAATCTCAAAAATGTATATATATATATATATTCTCATTCCGGAGGTTCATAAGAAAATGTCATCCTTTCTTGTGAAGCGGGCCGAACGCCTCGCAGTATAGATACATCTATGGATCATGCCGCACGTCCCTCGACAATGTACATGACACTCTGGATCGGGCCTTACGACCACGGCAGAAATCGTGCCTAATAATAATAATTACACGATACCTTAATATTTTATTACAGCTTGTGAAGTTAATTGATAAATTAAAAATTATTGGAATTGAATGAGTTAATTATTTCGGTTAGTTAAAGAAACATTATTGTTATTCCTATAAATCATGTTGATATAAATATTTCTATTTTTAATATTATTGACCCTTAGTAAGTGTTAAAGTCGACCTCTCATCACTACTTCTTCAAGATTAGGCTTGATACTTACTAGGTACACATTGTTTTCATACTCATGCTACACTTGCTGCACATTTTTGTGTAGGTACAAATATTTCTAGCGGCCTTGTAGGCGCAGATGTGTGGTTAAAAAATACGGGGACTTAGGAGAGCTACATTCTATATTACGATCTGCAGCCAACAGAGTCTCCTTTAGAGTTATTTATATTTTTTCTGTCTAATTTGTATTCCAGAGAGATGTTGTATTTTATTTTACTCCATAGTGAATGCTCATGCACTTGTGACACCAGTTTTTGGGAGTGGTTATGGGTTATTTAGTAATTTAGTTGCTAAAATATTTATCACTTACTCTATGAGATCGATCTTTACTATTTAATTGAAGAAATTTCGATTCAAAAATACTAAAATGAGTAATTAAGTTAATTAATTATGACTGGCTTGCTTGATAACGGTGTTAGGCACCATCATGACTTTTAATGGATTTTGGGTCGTGACAACATGGTATCAGAGCCCTAGGTTCACTTAGGTCTCACGGGTCATGAGCGAATCTTGTAAAGTCTTGCAGATCGGTATGGAGACGTTTGTACTTATCTTCGAGAGGCTACAGGACTGTTAGGAGCACTTCTCTTCTTGATTCCTCATCGTGCGAATTGATTCCTTTGAGGCTTATGCCTTTGTTTCCTTCCTATTCAATCTTATGCGACGTGAAATGCTTGTTATAAATTGGGAATCGAGGAAGTTTAATGGTACTACAGATGTGGTGCAGGATGTTTCTCTCTGCGTATTTGATTAGGCTATTGTTGTCGCCTTGCGGAAGGCCGCTATATCGTTTTAGCTCAGTATCAGTATTACTTAAGGTTTTGAGATTGGGCATTGATTGTTAAGATGATTCGTGCGTTGCTATCGCACAGTGTTGTGTAATGGTAGGATGCTTGTCTATGCGTCGGAGCAGTGAATGACTTGAAATGAGGTTTTACTCAGTGCATGATTCAGAGATTCAGTATTTTATTTCAGGCGGAGGAAAGGCAATCGGACTACGAATGCTCAGGTTTGGGTCGATAGGGTAACAAGATTTGGTATTTTCGAGCGTGGTGGGATTTTCATCTGTGATGTAGTGATGTCGTCCTTGATGGAATGTGTTAAGTTCGTCGGTGTTATGGTCTTCTTCAATTCGCCTTTGGGGCAGAGTATTGTGAATGGTGTCAGCGAAGCGACTGTTAGGGGTCGCAGTGTGTTGTGGTTCAGAATAGAATCGGTGATCCTAATGTTGATTGCTCAAGGAATATGATCTTCAGGGAGGTTTAAAGTTGGTGGCGATATATTAGTTCAAGTGCTACAGAGATAGATATTGATTTAAGGCAACAACTGGGCAGCGAAGGATGAGGAAGGACATGTGGGAGGTGTCTCACGGTGGTTAAACTTCTAGACGGCCAAGTGTGAGAAACAGGAGTCGAGTAATTGCTTAAAGGAGTGAGTTTGACCAAAGTGGGAGAGTGGTGGAGTAGTATATGGGTTATGTGGTAGGATGACTATACGCCTTGAGAAAAGTTTAGAGTGATTTGGGATTTATGGTGGACAGTGACTGCGTCTACGAACTTAATTTAGAATATTGGCTATTATACGGCGGAGGATTGGATGCAACAGAAAGGAGTTGCTCGATATGAAGAAGGATACAACATGACTTTGGATTGGAATGTATTATCGCACCTTTAGTTGATGTCCGTGAGGAGTGAACGAACTTGTACAACTAGTGAATGAGCACGGGCTCAGGATGGATTACTGATTTATAGTAATTGCACCCAGTGCATCGATGTTGGAAGAATGTCGGCATGTAATTTCCATAGGTGGGTTATCTCCTGTGAGCTGGTTAGCGTTCACGTGGTTGACGAAGCTTCTACGAAGAATTTTACTAGCTATCCGGTAAGAGGTCAAGCATGTGAATGTTGCTAGTGATTCAGAGTATTCATGAAATGGTTAACAAGAAGATTTCGAGGAATTTGGCAGGTCGATTGTGCGAGGTCATGTCAATGAAGAAGAAGGAATCTTGGTAGGTTCCAGGCTTATGAAATTGTAGCTTCAAGCTAAGTGGGAGAACATCAGAGGTGATTTGAGCCAAGCATTTGAGGAATGTGTTCTACAATTGGCCTTATCGATTCATGTTCAGGCTTTGGGAAGACTCAGAATTTATGCTTCGTGTAGATGTGATGTACAAGGAAGGTGATTCAGTCGGGTGTTTCTTTGAGAGGGCGTTCATGTGCTAGCAGAGCCTTGGAGTTTGATCATATTTGGGAACAAGTCAGAGTGGGTGACTCTCAACAATGGTCTTAGTGGATTCAAAAATTAAAGTGCGATGCCTAAGGATTTCGAGTCTGTGGTATGGTTAAGTATCGAACTTTTGCAGTAGATTATGAAAGGGGCGTGGAGTGTTCTATGTTATCTTTGGTCTGCGGTGTAGCATTGGAGGAATGGGAGAAAATACCTTCGAATTCGTAAAGGAATTATCGGAATGGGTGTACCAGTTGAAGATGCAAATATGCACACAAGGAGGGTATGAGATGGTTCGTGGGTTTTGAGACAATGTGGTCTTGTGAAATGGGGTCACTCAGGATGAGTGCGGATTTGATTCGTTACATTTGGACGGAGCTATTATTATTATTATTATTATTATTATTATTATTATTATTATTATTATTATTATTATTATTATTATTATTATTATTATTATTATTATTATTATTATTATTTCTAAGATAAGTAGGGAATAAATTGGAAGAAGCGGGGTCGGTTAGTAATGGTCGAATCAGCATGATTATGGCAGTGATCAGTTTCGTTAGCGTGAAGTTATACATGTAGTTTAGGGTTGTACACTTGGGCTTGAGCGCCACTACCACTTGGTTGATTTAGGAGGTATTTGATTCGAATGGCTTTGTCGTGTAAATGGATCCTGGAAGAGTTATGGGGGCTTAGATCACGACTTGAGGTTTGTATTTTTCTGTGATTATGGGAATTCAGTCACGTATTGCAATGGTTCTCCTGAAACGAGTAAAGTGAAAGGTTTCTATATGATGAGGTGTGTATCCTATTAGTGGTTCAGGAGTTATGATGAAATTCTTGAGTTTTCGCATGTTGGTGAGATAGGTGCGGTGAGCGGCATGGAATTTGAAAGTTGAGGATCAAGGTTGCAGTTCGGTGTTGACAGGGATGCCACGAGCTCGGACGAGCAGGGAATGATTCAAATGTTTAGAGTAAGCTGGTATTGTCTTTAGCGTCACTGAGATCGGTGTCATGTGTAAGAGGCTTTGTGTACTGATTTGCGAACTTTCGATTCGCTTTACAACACTGTATGACTGGTGTTCTGGATGTGCAGACTTTGCTATCTGGTGCGGAAGGTCATGGGAGCGTACCCCACGGGGAGATTGTATAAGTGTGACATGTAGTCACTTGATTGATTAAAGATTTAAAACCAAGTATGGAGATTGTGGTACTATCGCTAATGTGAGAATTTATGCCTGAAGGGCGCTCGATTTATTTGTTTTTGGAATGTGGAAGTTTGTTTCAGATTTGGCAGTTGTTCTTGTGTGTCATGGAAAAAAAGGTTATTGTGGATCCTTAAAAGGTTATTAGCCTAGTGCGGTACGATCATAATCGGCTTGAGGTCCGTGGATGGATCTAAATATGAATGTGGGCTCTATATCATGCTGGATGTGTTCATTTCAGCATAACGTTATTTTCGTAAAGGTCTTCAGACCTTGGATGTTATTTCTGTTGTTGGCCCTTCCGTGTGGTCTCTATTGTGCCATGTGGATTGTGAGGCGGTTTGATTATTCTCACTCGTATTGAGATCCCGTATAGTTTGCGGTGTTATATGAGGAGGATGGCTATCGAGATACAAGTCATTTATTGCACCTTAGTCGTGCTTGAGTTTTGTAGCGTATAGCGCTATCTGATGGTATTGTGCACTTGGCGTGCTTGTGGTTGACATTCGGGTACTTCATAGGTGTAAGCGTTTTGGCTTGATGGGTACTTCCCTATTTATTGTCATGTGTGGATCGGGTGGCACGCCGCTACAGGTATGTTGTTTGGATCGGGTTGCATGCCGCAACGGTATCATGTGTGGATTGGGGTGCACGCCGCAATAGTATGATGTTGAGTACAGTTCCCCATATCTCTTCTTGCATGTCTTATTTCTCATATTCCGAGAAAAGTTCATAACACCTTTTCGGTTGTTTAAATTGCTACGTGGGTTGAGTAGTTCTTTCCAGAGTTCGTTTTTCCTTATGTATCACATTCGAGTTTGTGGCTATTTGGCACATGGTGGCATCATATGAGACTTTTGGTAGTGATTGTGGTGACTTATTACCGGAACAACTTGTACTGGGTGAGGCAAGATTTTTGGACCTGGGATCAGTGCGAACGGATTTATATGAGGCATGTTAAAGAGCAAATATCGTTATTTGGTTCATAATGAGGTAATGGTTTATGTTAGGAGAAGGGACTAAATGATTTGTTGACTGTGCGGTTGGTTATGAATTTCTACACATCTCTTCTGTCGTGGCAGTACTGAAAGAGTTGGAACAGGACTTATATGTGTCATGAGGTGTGTTGTGAGCATCAATGTAATGACCCAACCGGTCATTTTAACTTTTAGAACTCCGTTCCCTAAAATAAAACTTTTCGTAGGTGCTTGTAATGATTTATGACTTGCGGGGATGGTTGGTTCGGGATTTGGAAGTGTTTGAGGTGAAACCGGAACACTTGGTTCCTTAAGTTGGCCTTAAAATGCTAAGTTTGACTTCGGTCAACATTTTGAGAAAACGACACCGGAATAGAATTTTTATGATTCCAACAGCTCCGTATGGTGATTTTGGACTTAGGAGCGTGATCAGAATTTTATTTGGAAGTTCGTAGTGAAATTAGGCTTGAAATGGCTAAAATAGGAATTTAAAGTTTGAAAGTTTGACCGGGGGGGTTGAATTTTTGATATCGGAGTCGGAATCCAATTCCGAAAATTTTCATAGCTCTGTTATGTAATTTATGACTTGTGTGTAAAATTTGAGGTCAATCGGAGTTGATTTGATAGGTTCCGACATTGAACGTAGAAGTTGAAAACTCTTAGTTTCATTAAGCTTGAATTGGGGTATGATTCATGGTTTTAGCGTTGTTTGATATGATTTAGAGGTTCGACTAAGTTCGTATGATGTTTTAGGTGGTATATTTGGTTGAGGTCCCGAGGACCTCGAGTGAGTTTCAGATGGTTAACGGATCAAAAGTTGGACTTAAAAAGCTGCTGCAATTTTCTCTTCTGCTGCATATTCTGGGCTGTGATCGAGCCTCAGATCGAGCCCCAGATATCGAGCCCACGATCGAGGCCTGAATCGAAGGTAAGGCTTGATGGCATGATCGAAGGTATGGATCGAGGGCTAGGATCGAGGCCCAATCCTCGATGCCCTGATCGAAGGCACATGTTCGATGCCGCGATCGAGGCCCTGTTCGAGGCCCAGTTCCGAACTGCTGGGCAGTTATAAAAACAGAGGACATTCGTCCCATTTGCCATTTTCGGCGAACTTGAGCTTGAGCAGAGGCGACTTTTGGCAGATTTTCAAGGGAAAAACATTGGGGTAAGTGATTCTAACTCGGATTTGATCAATATACAAGAATATATCATTGTTTTCACGATTTAATTAGTGTTTTGAGATTGAAATTTGGAAAAGTTTAGAAATCTCATAGAAACGAAATTTTGAGATTTCGGTATCGATTCGGAGTCGGATTTGAGTGAAACTGGTATGGTTGGACTCGTAATTGAATGGGTTGTCGGATTTCATAACTTTCGCCGGATTCCGAGATGTGGGCCCCATGGGCAAATTTTTAATTAATTTTGGATCTTTTCTTTAAAATATAGTATTTTTTATAGAATTGATTCCTATAATATTTAGTGATTGTATCGAATTATTTTGGCTAGATTCGAGCCAGACAGAGTTGGATAATCGTGGAAAAGGCCTTATAGAGGATTAAATTGGAGCAAGAGGAGGTAAGTCTCTTGTCTAATCTTGTGAGGGGGAAATTACCTCATAGGTGATTAAGATTAAATAATTGTTGCTAATTATGGGGGGCTACGTACGCACGAGGTGACGAGAGTCCATGCGTAGCTACTATTAATGCTAAAGTCCGGGTAATTTAGGACTCAAAGCATGTATTACTTGTGTAAATTGTATTCTTTGATTAATTAATATTAATTGATATATATGAATATATTGTGAATTGTTTGATAAAGATATTAAAGGATGGAAATCTCATAGGCTTGATTTCTATTTAAATCAATTAATTGTCAAAAGAAATTGTTCTCCTCCCAAATTTATCTTATAATAAACATACTGTCCTTCCGGAGGCACATAAAAAAATGTCCTCCTTTCTTGTGGAGCGGGCCGAACGCCTCGGCAAGATATATGCATCTATGGATCGCGCCGCACGTCCCTCGGCAGTGTACACGACACTCTGGATCGGGCCGTACGTCCTCGGCAGAAATCGTGCTTAATAATAATAATAATTACACGATGCTTTAATAATTTATTTCAGCTTGTAGAGTTAATTAGTAAATTGGAAAATCTTTGGAATTTAATGAATTATTATTCTTGCTTGTTAAGGAATTAACTGTTACTCCTGTAAATGAGATTTAATTGATAAATTGGAATTTATCTGAATTAAAGGAATTTAATTAATATATTGAAAATTAATACATTTGAAGGAATTTGATTATTTCCGTTGATTAAATAAATTCTGTAAATCACATTGATTTAAATATCCTAGTTTTATTTCAATTGTTATTTACCTATAGTGAGTGTCAAAGTCGGCCATCTCGTCTCTACCACTTTGAGATTAGGCTTGATACTTACTGGGTACACGTTGTTTACGTACTCATACTACACTTGCTGCACTTTTTGTGCAGGATCTGAGACAGGTACTAGTGGAGGACCTATCATCACATACCCACGTCATCCAGAGGCATAGTGGTGAGCTGCCTTTCTGAGCCGTTCTGCAGCTACCAGTGTCTCTTCTGATATTTATATTTTGTCTATTTTATTTCAGACAGTATTTGGAGTTTTGTATAATCTACTAGATGTTCATTCACTTGTGACACCGGGTCTTGGCACACACATTGGTTAGAAGTTGGTATTTTATTATTTTCTTGGAATAAAAGTTTAATCAATGTATATGCTTAATTTATTAGTTGGCTTGCCTAGCTGTAGTGTTGGGCGCCATCACGACCTACAGGTGAAATTGGGTCGTGACAACATGGTATCAGAGCACTAGGTTCACGTAGGTCTCACAAGTTATGAGCAGACCTAATAGAGTCTTGCGGATCGGTACAGAGACGTCTGTACTTATCTTCGAGAGGCTATATGGTGTTAGGAAGCTACCTTTCTTCATATTCTATCGTGCAATTGATGTAGTACTAAATATCCTTCTCTTATTCTCTCAAAGATGGTGAGAACACGCTCTAATGATATTCCAGACCAGGGACGAGCTACTTCCCTAGTTGCTAGAGGCCGAGGGAGGGCTCCAGCCCGTGGTAGAGGGCGAGGACGTCCTAGGACTATTTCGATTATGCCGCCAGTGGATCCAGTAGAGAATCCCATTATTGAGGAGCAGGGTGAGGTGCCTGTGGCAGAGCCAGCTCCGGTGGACTTCACATCTGCACCGGGATTTCAGGATGTTATGGGTCGTATACTGCGATTCATGGATAATATGACTCAGGCCGGTTTATTTCCGGCAGACCCAGCCACATCTCAGGCGGGCGGGGGAGCACAGACCCCTACTGCGCAGGCTCATAGACAGGCATCTGCTGTATATCAGACCCAGGGTGCATTACCCGTGGGTGGAGTCCAGCCAGTGGCAGCAGCTACACCTGAGCCCAGGCCGGCTGTAGCCGCCGATCCTCAGAAACTATTGGACAGATGGACTAGACTACATCCTCTTGTCTTCAGGGGTGAGCGACATGAGGATCCACAGGATTTCATTGATCGTTGCAAGGATAGACTGTACAACATGAGGATATTGGAATCCCATGGGGTTGATTTCGCTACTTTTCAGCTACAGGGTAGAGCCCGTAGATGGTGGCCGTCTTATGCTCTTGGCAGACCAGCAGATTCTCCTCCCATGACTTGGGACAGGTTCACCCGTATCTTCTTGGACATGTATATTCCACCCTCCCAGAGGGAAGAGTTGCGGTTTCAGTTTGAGCAGCTCCAGCAGGGTCAGATGTCAGTGACCGATTATGAGGCGAGGTTTTCTAAATTATCTCGCCATGCACTAATGATACTCCTTACTGAGGCGGAGAGAGTGCAAAGGTTTGTAGCCGGTTTACATACTGGTATTCAGGCTACTATGGCTCGAGAGGTTGAGATGGGTACTTCTTATGAGCGAGCTGTGGAGATAGCCTGGAGGATTGAGGGTGTACGTCAGCGGAGCCGAGAGCAGATTATGAGAGATAAGCGGTTCAGGTACTCTGGAGAGTTCAGAGGTGCTCCGTCCGGGGGGTAGAGGTCAGTTCGTGAGAGGACAGTCCAGCAGACCCCCATATCCAGCACCACCACCTCCTCGAGGTGCTCCAGTGCGACCCTATCTCAGTGCTATCCCAGAGAGTTCTTACCGCCCACCAGCTATTCAGGGTCCTCCCAGTAGGTATTCAGGTCCCCAGGGCCAGACACTTAGTCAGCAGCCTATCGCACCGAAGAGTTGTTATGAGTGCGGGGATCCCAATCACATGCGGAGGTTTTGCCCCAGGCTTCGGGGTAGACCAGTACAGCAGGGTCAGCAGCCTATGCTTACCGGACCAGTTGCTCCACCAGTAGCCCGAACACCCAGAGGTGGAGGATAGGTGGGTAGGGGCCATCCTAGAGGTGGAGGTCAGCCAGGCGGAGGCCAGCCAGTTGGTGCTCCAGCTCGGTTCTATGCTTTTCCGGCTAGACCAGATGCAGAGGCCTCAGATGCCGTGATTACAGGTATTATTTCTGTTTGTGGCAAAGATGCCTCAGTATTATTTGATCCAGGATCTACGTATTCATATGTGTCATCTCTATTTGCTCTATTCCTGTATGTTTCTCGTGAGTCCTTGAGTACTCCTGTTTATGTGTCCACTCATGTGGGCGATTCTGTTGTGGTGAACCGGATCTACTAGTCCTATATTATTACATTCTGTGGTTATGAAACTAGAGCAAATCTGCTATTGCTTGAGATGACCGATTTTGAAATTATTCTGGATATGGACTGGTTATCTCCATATCATGCTATTCTAGATTGTCATGCCAAGACTGTTACCTTGGCTATTCCAGCATTGCTAAGCTGGAGTGGAAGGGTTCGCCTGTTAGTTCATTTAATCGAGTTATTTCTTTTATAAAGGCTCAACACATGGTTGAGAAGGATTGTTTGCCTTATCTAGCCTATGTTCGGGATACTACTGCAGAGACTTCTGCTATTGATTCAGTGCCTGTAGTTCGGGAGTTTCCCGATGTATTTCCGTCAGATCTTCCAGATATGCCACCTGATCGTGATATTGATTTCTGTATTGACTTGGCTTCAGATACCCAGCCTATATCTATCCCACCGTATCGCATGGCTCCAAAAGAATTGAAAGAGTTGAAAGAACAGCTTGAAGAGTTACTAGCCAAAGGGTTTGTCAGACCGAGTATATCGCCTTGGGGTGCACCAGTATTGTTTGTGAAAAAGAAGGATGGAACAATGCGGATGTGTATTGATTATCGCCAATTGAACAAAGTCACTATTAAGAACAAGTACCTGTTGCCGCGTATTGATGATCTATTTGACCAGTTGCAGGGTGCTAGGGTATTCTCTAAGATCGACTTGAGGTCGGGGTACCATCAGTTGAAGATTCGGGGTTCGGATGTTCCGAAGACTGCTTTTCGTACTAGATATGGTCATTATGAGTTTCTGGTAATGTCTTTTGGTTTAACTAATGCACCGGCAGCATTTATGGATCTGATGAACAGGGTATTCAGGCCATATATTGACTCATTTGTCATTGTCTTCATTGATGGCATTTTGATCTACTCTCGTAGTAAGGAGGAGCATGAGCAGCATATGAGAGTAGTGCTTCAGACATTGCGGGAACAAAAGTTATATGCTAAGTTCTCTAAATGTGAGTTTTGGCTAGAGTCTGTAGCATTTTTGGGACATATCGTATCGGGCGAAGGTATTAAAGTTGATCCCAAAAAGATTGAGGCAGTTCAGAATTGGCATCGTCCCACTTCGGTGACGGAGATCAGGAGTTTTCTGGGTTTGGCAGGTTATTATCGTCGGTTCGTGGAAGGTTTTTCATCTATTGCAGCACCTTTGACCAAATTAACCCAGAAGGGTGCTCCATTTCGATGGTCCGATGATTGTGAGGTGAGCTTTCAGAAGCTCAAGACATCATTGACTACAACACCAGTGTTAGTGTTGCCTTCTGGTTCGGGGATGTATACAGTGTATTGTGACGCTTCGCGTATTGGCTTGGGTTGTGTATTGATGCAGGAAGGGCAAGTTATTGCATATGCTTCACGTCAGCTGAAGCCCCATGAAAAGAATTATCCGGTACATGATTTGGAGTTAGCTGCGATTGTTCACGCTCTTAAGATTTGGAGGCATTATCTTTATGGGGTGTCTTGCGAAGTTTACAGTGATCATCGTAGTTTGCAGCATTTGTTCAAGCAGAGGGATCTAAATTTGAGGCAGCGCAGATGGCTGGAGTTACTAAAAGATTATGATATTAATTTCTTGTATCATCCGGGCAAAGCAAATGTGGTTGCAGATGCCTTGAGCAGAAAGGCGGAGAGTATGGGTATTTTGGCTTTCATTTCAGCAGAGGAAAGACCATTAGCCTCAGATATTCAATCTTTGTCTAACAGACTTGTGAGGCTGGATATTTCAGAGCCCAGCCGAGTTCTTGCATGTGTTGTGGCCCGGTCTTCACTATTTGAACAAATCAAGGCTCGCTAGTATGATGACCCACACCTGGTGGTTCTTCGTGAAACGGTACTACGGGGTGGTACCAAGGAAGTCACTATTGGTGAAGATGGTGTTCTACGACTCCAGGATCGTCTGTGTGTTCCTAATATGGATGAACTGAGGAAAAAGATCCTGGAGGAGGCACACAGTTCTCGATATTCTATTCATCCAGGTGCTACGAAGATGTATCGTGACTTGAGGTAGCATTATTGGTGGCGACGAATGAAAAAGGACATAGTTGAGTATGTAGCTCGGTGTCTAAATTGCCAGCAAGTTAAATATGAGCATCAGAGGCCAGGTGGCCTACTCCAGCAGATGACCATACCAGAGTGGAAATGGGAACGAATTACTATGGATTTTGAAGTTGGGTTGCCGCGGACCTTGAGGAAGTTTGATGCAGTTTGGGTGATTGTTGACAGATTGACCAAGTCGGCACATTTTATTCCTGTTGTGACTACGTATACTTCAGAGAGGTTGGCCCAGATTTATATTCAGGAGATAGTTCGGTTGTACGGTGTGCCAATTTCCATCATATCAGATAGAGACCCTCAGTTTACTTCACATTTCTGGAGAGCAGTACAGAGTGAGTTGGGGACCCGTGTAGAGCTCAGCACAGCCTTTCATCCGCAGACCGATGGACAGTCAGAGAGGACAATTCAGATTTTGGAGGATATGCTCAGGGCATGTGTGATTGACTTTGGAGGTCAGTGGGATCATTTCCTGCCTTTGGCCAAGTTTGCTTATAATAACAGTTACCAATCCAGCATCGAGATGGCTCCATTTGAGGCTTTATATGGTCGGCAATGTCGTTCACCTATCGGATGGTTTGAGCCAGGTGAGGCTAAGTTATATGGTACTGATTTGGTAAGGGATGCCTTAGAAAAGGTAAAGTTGATTCAGGAGCGACTTCGTACAGCACAGTCCAGACAAAAGAGTTACGCGGATCAGAAAGCGCGTGATATATCATTTATGGTAGGTGAAAAAGTTCTCTTGAAGGTTTTGCCGATGAAGGGGATTATGAGATTCGGGAAGAAGGGCAAATTGAGCCCAAGGTTTATAGGCCCATTTGAGGTGTTGAAACGAGTTGGAAAGGTTGCTTATGAGCTTGCCTTGCCTCCCAGCCTATCGGGAGTTCATCCAATTTTTCACGTATCTATGCTCCGGAAGTATTATGCCGACCTATCACATGTGTTAGACTTCGGCACAGTTCAGCTAGATGATAGCTTGGGTTATGAAGAGGAGCCAATTGCCATTGTTGATAAACAGGTTCGCCAGTTGAGGTCCAAGAGGATTTCTGCAATAAAAGTCCAGTGGAGAGGCCAACCAGTCGAGGAAGCGACTTGGGAGGCCGGGGAAGACATGCGGAGCAGATATCCCCACTTATTCAGCACTCCAGGTACAATTCTAAACCCGTTCGAGGACGAACGTTTGTTTACGAGGTCGAGAATGTAATGACCCAACCGGTCATTTTAACTTTTAGAACCCCGTTCCCTAAAATAAAACTTTTCGTAGGTGCTTGTAATGATTTATGACTTGCGGGGATGGTTGGTTCGGGATTTGAAAGTGTTTGAGGTGAAACCGGAATACTTGGTTCCTTAAGTTGGCCTTAAAGTGCTAAGTTTGACTTCGGTCAACATTTTGAGAAAACGACCCCGGAATAGAATTTTTATGATTCCAACAGCTCCGTATGGTGATTTTGGACTTAGGAGCGTGATCGGAATTTTATTTGGAAGTCCGTAGTGAAATTAGGCTTGAAATGGCTAAAATAGGAATTTAAAGTTTGAAAGTTTGACCGGAGGGTTGAATTTTTGATATCGGAGTCGGAATCCAATTTCGAAAATTTTCATAGCTCCGTTATGTAATTTATGACTTGTGTGTAAAATTTGAGGTCAATCGGAGTTGATTTGATAGGTTCCGACATTGAACGTAGAAGTTGAAAACTCTTAGTTTCATTAAGCTTGAATTGGGGTATGATTCATGGTTTTAGCGTTGTTTGATGTGATTTAGAGGTTCGACTAAGTTCGTATGATGTTTTAGGACTTGTTGGTATATTTGGTTGAGGTCCCGAGGACCTCGGGTGAGTTTCGGATGGTTAACGGATCAAAAGTTGGACTTAAAATGCTGCTGCAATTTTCTCTTCTGCTGCATATTCTGGGCTGTGATCGAGCCTCAGATCGAGCCTCAGATATCGAGCCTCAGATCGAGCCCCAGATATCGAGCCTCAGATCGAGCCCCAGATATCGAGCCTCAGATCGAGCCCCAGATATCGAGCCTCAGATCGAGCCCCAGATATCGAGCCCACGATCGAGGCCTGAGTCGAAGCCAGGGACAAGGCTCAGTATCGAAGCCTCGATCGAAGGCAAGGCTCGAGGGCATGATCGAAGATAAGGCTCGGGGGCTAGGATCGAGACCCATGCTCGATGCCCTGATCGAAGGCTCAAGTTCGATGCTATGATTGAGGCTGTGATCGAAGGCCCAACCTCGATACCCTGATCGAGGCCATGACCGAGGTCCAGGCTCGAGCCTGTGATCGAAGTCACGATCGAAGGTAAGGCTCGATGGCATGATCGAAGGTATGGCTCGAGGGCTAGGATCGAGGCCCAATCCTCGATGCCCTGATCGAAGGAAAATGTTCGATGCCGCGATCGAGGCCCTGCTCCGAACTGCTGGGCAGTTATAAAAACAGAGGACATTCGTCCCATTTGCCATTTTTGGCGAACTTGAGCTTGAGCAGAGGCGACTTTTGGCAGATTTTCAAGGGAAAAACATTGGGGTAAGTGATTCTAACTCGGATTTGATCAATATACAAGAATATATCATTGTTTTCACGATTTAATTAGTGTTTTGAGATTGAAATTTGGAAAAGTTTAGAAATCTCATAGAAACAAAATTTTGAGATTTCGGTATCGATTCGGAGTCGATTTGAGTGAAACTGGTATGGTTGGACTCGTAATTGAATGGGTTGTCGGATTTCATAACTTTCGCCAGATTCCGAGATGTGGGCCCCGCGGGCGAATTTTTAATTAATTTCGAATCTTTTCTTTAAAATGTAGTATTTTTTTATAGAATTGATTCCTATAATATTTAGTGATTGTATCAAATTATTTTGGCTAGATTCGAGCCAGACAGAGTTGGATAATCGTGGAAAAGGCCTTATAGAGGATTAAATTGGAGCAAGAGGAGGTAAGTCTCTTGTCTAATCTTGTGAGGGGGAAATTACCTCATAGGTGATTAAGATTAAATAATTGTTGCTAATTATGGGGGGCTACGTACGCACGAGGTGACGAGAGTCCGTGCGTAGCTACTATTAATGCTAAAGTCCGGGTAATTTAGGACTCAAAGCATGTATTACTTGTGTAAATTGTATTCTTTGATTAATTAATATTAATTGATATATATGAATATATTGTGAATTTTTTGATAAAGATATTAAAGGATGGAAATCTCATAGGCTTGATTTTTATTTAAATCAATTAATTGTCAAAAGAAATTGTTCTCCTCCCAAATTTATCTTATAATAAACATACTGTCCTTCCGGAGGCACATAAGAAAATGTCCTCCTTTCTTGTGGAGCGGGCCGAACGCCTCGGTAAGATAGATGCATCTATGGATCGCGCCGCACGTCCCTCGGTAGTGTACACGACACTCTGGATCGGGCCGTACGTCCTTGGCAGAAAATCGTGCTTAACAATAATAATAATTACACGATGCTTTAATAATTTATTTTAGCTTGTAAAGCTAATTAGTAAATTGGAAAATTTTTGGAATTTAATGAATTATTATTCTTGCTTGTTAAGGAATTAATTGTTACTCCTGTAAATGAGATTTAATTGATAAATTGGAATTTATCTGAATTAAAGGAATTTAATTAATATATTGAAAATTGATACATTTGAAGGAATTTGATTATTTCCGCTGATTAAATAAATTCTGTAAATCACATTGATTTAAATATTCTAGTTTTATTTCAATTGTTATTGACCTATAGTGAGTATCAAAGTCGGCCATCTCGTCTCTACCACTTTGAGATTAGGCTTGATACTTACTGGGTACACGTTGTTTACGTACTCATACTACACTTGCTGCACTTTTTGTGCAGGATCTGAGACAGGTACTAGTGGAGGATCTATCATCACATACCCACGTCATCCAGAGGCATAGTGGTGAGCTGCCTTTCTGAGCCGTTCTGCAGCTACCAGTGTCTCTTCTGATATTTATATTCTGTCTATTTTATTTCAGACAGTATTTGGAGTTTTGTATAATCTACTAGATGCTCATTCACTTGTGACACCGGGTCTTAGCACACACATTGGTAGAAGTTGGTATTTTATTATTTTCTTGGAATAAAAGTTTAATCAATGTATGCTTAATTTATTAGTTGGCTTGCCTAGCTGTAGTGTTGGGCGCCATCACGACCTACATGTGAAATTGGGTCGTGACAATCAAATTCGTGAAATTTCGGCTATTGTTGTCAGAGGATGTTATTATGGTGATGTGAATAATACGGTGCATGATGTGAATTCAGTGAGAGTATACAATCATGTAGTGGTACATCGTGTAGTGATTGAAACGATGTTCGTATGTTGGAAGCAGGCCTAGTAGAAAATTTTGGATGTTGGAATTTGGCTCTAAGGCTTATTTGTCTAAACAAAGGGGAGGATCTTCAGATTTGCTCGGGCTAATGTTCTCATTTGAGTTGTGGTAGAACGGGTAGGTGCACGAGGGGCTAAACAATGATTTCAGCAAACTCCGTAGCAGTTCTTAGCACGTTCGAGGACGAACGTATATTTAAGTGGGAGAGAATGTAATGACCCAACCAGTCGTTTTGACTGTTAGAACCCCGTTTCCCTAAATAAAACTCTTCGTATGTACTTTTACTAATTTATGACTTGCGGGGATGTTTGGTTCTGGATTTGGAAGTGTTCGAGTTGAAATCGAAACACTCAGTTCCTTCGTTTGGCTTTAAAAGGGGGCAAGTTTGACTTCGGTCAACATTTTTAGAAAACGACCCCGGAATCGAGATTTTACGGTTCCAATGGGTTCATATGATGATTTTGGATTTGGGCGTATGTTCGAATAGGATTTTGGATAATTCGGGAGCGTTTCGACGCTTAATAGTGAAAGTCAACTATTTAAAGGTTTAAGGTTCTTTAAATTTGATTTGGAGTAGGTTTTCTCAGTTCCTTCGTTTGGCTTTAAAAGGGGCAAGTTTGACTTCGGTCAATATTTTTAGAAAATGACCCCGGAATTGGGATTTTACGGTTCCAATGGGTTCATATGATATTTTGGATTTGGGCGTATGTTCGAATAGGATTTTGGACAATTCGGGAGCATTTCGACGCTTAATAGTGAAAGTCAACTATTTAAAGGTTTAAGGTTCTTTAAATTTGGTTTGGAGTAGGTTTTTGAGTAATTGAGGTCCATTTGAAATTCCGAGCCTGGGAATAGCTACGTATGGTGATTTAAGACTTGCACGCAAAATTTTGTGTCATTCCGAGTAGTTTAAGTATGTTTCGGCGCGTTCGGAGTAAGTTTGAAGAATTTGAAAATTTTAAGTTGAATCAATTTGGTTTGAGGTATGATTCTAATTTTGATGTTGTTTTACACGTTCCGAGGGTTTGGGTGAGTCCGTTTTATGATTTCAAACTTGTTGGTATGTTCGGGAGGGGAGGGGGAGGGTATTAACCGGAAGAGGCTCGGACCAAGGTTGGATTTTTGAAGAGCAGCTGTTGCACCAGGCTTCTGTTGCAACCGCATCTGCGCATAGGCAGCCGCAGGTGCGAGCTCGCAGAAGCGAGTCCCAAGCCGCAGAAGCGAAGAAAGAGGAGGCTGGCACACGCCGCAAAAGCGGAATATTGGGCGCACCTGCGAGTGCGCAGGTGCGAAGCTTGGCGCGCAGAAGCAGAAATGGTCGTAGATGCGAAGGCCCAAGTCACAGAAGTAGACTCGCGGAAACGGTCCTGAGGCCGCAGATGCAGAGCTTGGCCATGCGAGGGAAACTCGCACCTGTGAGGCTTTTTCCGCAGGTGCGGAGCGCAGGTGCGGCTAGCCCTCCGCAGGTGCGAAAATGCTGTTGGGCAGAATGGTTTAAAGGGAGCGAGGCTCAATCATTTTTAGCCCGTATTTCCTCCATTTTTGGGCGATTTTGGAGCTTTTTGAGAGAGGATTTTAACTAGAAACTTGAAGGTAAGTTAATTCTACACACTTTGAGTTAAATACATAGATTATGGGTAGATTATAACCTGTAAATCTTGGAAATCAAGGGTTTAGATAAAAAGCCTAGGTTTTGACAAAAATGAGATTTTAACCACGAAAATAATTATGAAATTGGATGGAAATTGTATATTTGAGTTCTTAAGATTATGGGTAACGTTTTTCTCCAAATATTTTCGGAATCCGGGCACGTAGACCCGGGGTAAATTTTAGGAATTTACCATTTTGGATAAGGTAATTTATTTAATAGTCTAATTTCGAATTTTCGAACACGTATTAATTATTTTATATAATATTTGGATAATTTAGGATTTTTCGGCACCGAGTTGGGATTTTTACGCGACATCGTGATCGGAAGTGGGCTTTGAGACAAGGTAAGTCTCTTGTCTAAACTTGTAAGAGGGAATTTACCCCATATGTGATTTAAATTAATAATTTTTGCTAATTGTGGGGGCTACGTATGCATGAGGTGATGAGAGTCCGTGCGTAGATACTAATATTTTTAAAGTACGGGTAGTTTAGGACTCAAATTATGAATTACTTGTGATAATTGTATCCTTATTTAATTAAAGCAATAGAATTATATTGCAAATTGTTAGAGAAAATGGTAAAAGATTGAAATCTCACATACTTGAAATTTTGTTCAGAATATTTAACTGTTGTAGAAATTTATACATCCTCCTGCATTAATCTCAAAAATGTATATATATATTCTCATTCCGGAGGTTCATAAGAATATGTCCTTCTTTCTTGTGGAGCGGGCCGAACGCCTCGGCAATATAGATGCATCTATGGATCATGACGCACGTCCCTTGACAGTGTACACGACACTCTGAATCGGGCCGTACGGCCACAGCGGAAATCGTGCCTAATAATAATAATTACACGATACCTTGATATTTTATTGCAGTTTGTGAAGTTAATTGATAAATTGGAAATTATTTTAATTGAATGAGTTAATTATTTCTGCTGGTTAAAGAAAAATTATTGTTATTCCTATAAATCATGTTGATTCAAATATTTTTATTTTTAATATTATTGACTCTTAGTGAGTGTTAAAGTCGACCTCTCGTCACTACTTCTTCGAGATTAGGCTTGATACTTACTGGGTAAACGTTGTTTTCGTACTCATGTTACACTTGCTGCATATTTTTGTGCAGGTACGGATATGTCTAGCGGCCTTGTAGGCGCAGATGCATGGTTAAAAAATGCGGGGACTTAGGAGAGATGCATTCTATATTACGATTCGCAGCCAACAGAGTCTCCTTCAGAGTTATTTATATTTTTTCTATCTAATTTATATTCCGGACATATGCTATATTTTATTTTACTCCCTAGTGAATGCTCATGCACTTGTGACACAGGGTTTTTGGAGTGGTTATGGGTTGTTTAGTAATTTAGTTGCTAACATATTTATCACTTACTCTATGAGATCTATCTTTACTATTTAATTGAAGAAATTTCGATTCAAAAATACTAAAATGAGTAATTAAGTTAATTAATTATGACTGGCTTGCCTGACAGCGGTGTTAGATGCCATCACGACTTTTAATGGATTTTGAGTCGTGACAGGGAGTATTAAAAGATCATTGTTAGTCGGTTAAGATGAGTTAGTTAGAACTCACATGTTAGGCACGTGAGTATAAGCTGTAACACTCTGCATGTTCTATCCTAGCTACTGATTTCCATTCTAACTGCAAATTCAACATAGAATGATGGGGCGCGGTTAAAACACTCACGAGATTGTTTACAAAAGATACTGTATTTGACAACTGGAAAAAAAAGAAAGGCACGGAATGCATGGAGACTACAAAAGAGAAAGATTCATTGACAGATACGAATATGGAAAGGGAATCAGCATAATCCCTGATTATACGCGATTGTCTATTATTGCCATAACCATTACGAATAATTTAAGTAACGGGCAATTAATGTAGTTAATGTTAGTAACAGACAAAAATTAGGTGGAAAAAATAATTACATATTATATCCTTATATGAACTCTCCTTACCATAATTTATACGATCATCAAAGAATTCACGAATATATCTAATAAGTCTTTTACTTTTACGTCTCTGCTTGATTGAAGATTCTTACTCGCAATTCTTGGAAGAAAGCTACAATAATCAATAAGATTTTCTTTCCTTTGTTTATTGAATATCTAATTTCTATTACCTTTTATTCTTCTATATTTGGGAAAGTGCGAAGTAAACTTGGTTATTAGAAACGCGATTTATTTCAATAACCAAAAAACTATTTTTTGGTTAAACACCCACGTTGTGTCAAATTCACTAATTCTGAGCTTACTTTTGATTGGATTTGAAATTTAAGATTAATTTCATTATGTGTTATATTGGTAATAGTAGTAGTAGAAGGTATTGAAGTGTTAATTCGATAGAGAAAACTAAGCTTCGAACTGTCCATTTAAAGATAACATGTGCACTTGAATAGTCCAAGAATCTGAAAACACTTGGTTCGATGTTAATTTTTTTGTTGCTCTAGAGCTATTTCAATGATAAAAGTGCAGAAGATTTATGACATAGGCAAAGGTAAAGGAGCATTCTCATCTTATTGCCCATATATTATGTCTAAATATCTTTTTATGACCTGTAATGCAAGTATTTCCGCTTTGAGCCAAACCACTAGTTTTTCGCAAAAGCCCTCACACTGTTATGAAATCCAAACACTTTATATCTAGGATTCCAATCTTTTCGGCTACCAATTTGGACTTACACACCCAACAACTTTGATAGCACTGCTTTAAGTTCTCTTAGGATAGGTATCGAGTTACTCTTACATATGCTTTCTCACATTATCTAATTTTGCCTAGTTCCTTTCAGAATAAAACAACCTGCTGGCTGTAGCTGATTCAGAATTTTGGATGTACATCTGATTGTATTTGCTTTTATGTTGGACCTCGTAACACTGCGTTTTGTCAAACTTGTTTGTCTGTGCTGTCAATGTTTCCAGCAATGTTGTCTGAAAGACTGGTTGTTGAGGTAATAGTATGTGCAATCAGTTTGTTATTAGGGTATTTTGAAGGTCTTGCATATGGAGGAGGAAGTTCAAGGGGTAGAGGCAGGGGAAAGGGTGCACATGAAAGGGGAAGGGTATATCGTTTGCTCAGATGCGACATCAGTGTGATCCTTAAAAAACTATCATTCAGTGACTAAAAGATGCAGAGTCAAAATGTTAAATGCACTCTCTTATTACTTGTAATACCAGAAATAGATGACCTTAAACTACTGTGCTTAAAATTAGCTTTCTGACAGTGTTACTAAAACCTAACCAAGGAATACACTAGTCTACAATTTATAATTCTGTCAAAATCTTTATATGGATGGTTCAGGAATCATTATATACCTACGAGAAATAAGTATACCAACCTACAGGTGAGTCTAGTTGATATTTGACATTTTGATACAATCTGAATAATTATACTTCACTCTGACCTTAAATTCCCCATTTCTAGGGAAGATTGAGGAGGATGTTGGGAAGAGCCATCAAAAACCTGTGCAGCGTCTGAAGGACTCACCAAGTGCCACTTTGACGAAGACCCTTTCTCATCTACCCCGAGCCCTGCTACCCGACCAGATGTTACTCTCCTTAAAGATACTGCAGGCTTGTCATTTTGGTAATACTGTATAATTCTAGCTGTCTTTGTCCAGAAACTTTGATTAGTTGATGGATGAACTACACTGTCATAATATGCTTGACTCTGTTGCCGGGATTTTCTGCATAAACGCCAGACGAAAAATAGCAAACAGACAGTAGATGTTGCACCAGACACTAGATATAAGCCCCAGAAGCTCCCAAGGGTGAGACTTTCCGTTTCATTACTAGCATCAACATTGTCACAATTCCTTGATAAAGAAAACCAACGTTCTTCCAAATTGTTAAGTGTACCATCTTGTGTTAGAGTCAGTATGGCTTCAGACACATCACGAGCTAGCGGAGAGCCTTTCTGGAATACCTGTTTGCATTAGCCAAATTATGCAAATGAGTCGAAGATACAGACTATAGAAATAACGAAGGGACTATTATATTCATGATAGTAAAAAGAGCAAATGGCATAGTTATTATCTAATAGAAGCATTGTCTACTTACAAAGGCTAGACCGCCAAATCTATAATTAGGACCAGCTACAACGTACTGGTTGCAATGCTCTCTAAGGAAAACCTTCTGATATGGGATTTCAAGAAAGGCTGCTTTGATGTTTCCACTTTCGAATTCCTTTGGATAATCTTCCTGATTACTAATGTTTTTGATGTTTTGAAGCTCCAGGACTTGCCTCAAATAATCCTTAACAAAGGAATCGCCATCACATCCAACTGTTGTGTTTGTTCTCTTTATCCAATTTATGTCTTTCACACTTGGTTCCAGTCTTGGAACAGTCAGCATTGAAGTCAAAGAAGCTGTATAACTCGAGGTCAGCACAAAGACCAGGAAAAGCCAAACTACGACTACAATCTTCGTGTAGTTGCTCTTGATTTTTTCCCCTGATTATCAGCCAACATAAAAATGTTATCTCCTTGCGACTTATACTATTTAAACAAAGCTAATAAGCTAAATATAACCTTAACGAAAAAATCAACATTTCAAGGACACTTCATTTAACATTACAAATGACAAGTTGTTTGATTTTGAATCATTATTGATGGATAGCAATACTTACGGTGAGCAAAAAACAGTGAAGAGAATGTAAACCACATTGCAGTTCCAAGTTGATCTTTCCACCGGCCTCTAAATTCAGGATTCGACTGATGCTCCATGAACCAAACTACAAGCATTGTGTAAACTAAGATAGAACCTGTTACTATCCACATGCTTATAGTAAAAGGCTTCAAGAACATCCATGCCTTCTCCGATCCATCAAATTTCACTGGAACCACCATGGTCAACCCTGATTCTGCAAATGGCTGTGTGAACTCCACGTATTTTATCCTTTCAGCTAATATCGTCATGTCTCCAACAATAGCATCAAACCTCTGACAGAAGGAGAAAAAAATAACATACCCCATTATTTTATGAGTCCAAAGCAAAGAACTGTGATATAGGAAAAATAGGTGACAATAAGAAAACTGGATAGTATATTTAGGATATATCAGACAAAATGCTTACCCTATTAATAACTTGCTGAACCAGGTCAGGATATGAGCCATCATATGGTTCAAATTCATACGGTAGTGTATAATTTTGCTCCAAAATTTTAAGTACTACTTTGAAAAGATCAATACAGAAACCACTATACTTCCTTTCATTTGAATTTGCCACCTTTTTAACCTTTACAAATTTCTCAAAAGAGGTTCTCCCTGGAACACCAATGATTAATGGTTTTGAATCAGTAGGCATTGCCCACCCTTTTGGGACACGGTTCAATTCTCCTGGCCACTTTACCTCACTAGACTTCATGGTATGGGAACCATTAACTTGGATTCTCTCCCCGTTTTCAGCTTCAACAACTTCCGAGAACCCAACCTTTGATGACCAAAAGCCAAGTCTTTTATACCTCTTTCCTACGACGTTTACAATCCTAAACGTTGAAGGGTGTGACAATGCTCCATCAACAAAGCTAACTTGGCCACTCAAACCTGTGAAATTGCTGGAAAGAATTTTGTTTTTCAGCAACTTTGAGTCATTGGAACTCTTTGTACCCAAATTGTTCACAGCTTTAGCAAAAGCTGTGATACTGTCATATGCTTTTAGAGCATGAATTCCAGGCTCTGAGTGATCTTCCATGGAATAGTCAGACCGGAAAATCTTTTGGAATTGTCCTTTAAAATCTTGGAAAGACTTCGTGGCTTCTGCATAGTGATTGTTGATTCCTAAAGCTCCTTGGATAGATGAAATAAAGGGGCTGTCAACAGAATCCAAGAGATCAGCGAGAGAGTCTGCAAGTATCCAAGCTGAGTCTCTTCCCATAAGTCCAATCTCCTTGGCTTCTTTAAACAAATGACTTGCAGTGGATACTGATGAGCGAAGAACGACAAACACCCTTGATTGTTTCCTTAGTAACTTCACAACCTCTCGTCGAACAACTTCCCTTGGATCAGATAGAGAAGAGGTTTGTGGAAGAATTACTTGATGCTCTATTTCTGCACCATCACCTTTTAGTGTTTCAGATAAAACTGCAAGCATACTAGAATCACTATACATGTCATCTTCATAAATTATTATGATTCTCCTCCATTGGTACGAACGAACAATAGCAGATATACAATTAATTTGTTCCAAGCTACTTGAACTCATTTGCACCAAGAAAGGCCATTTTAGCTGCACCAACTCTGGTGTGAAGGAAGCTGTAACAAAAGAGATAATTGGAACTTGATGCCTTTTCCCAATATCAGCAACTAAAGCTGTTTCTTCCCAAGTCTGCATGCCTACAACTATCATCTTGACATTGTTTTTGTCAACAAGATCTTCAGCTGCACAACAATTATTAAGACAAAAATAATAATTTTGAAATGAGTTTAAGTTCTATGCGCTGATCGTGTAAATAAGTTCATTTTAAATATAATAACAAGTAAATCACTATGATAACCACTAATTGAAAATGTAACAAAAATGGTAACTAACCTACTATATCAACGAAAGAAATCTTTGGACTGTCAAATATATAACTTAAATATCTATAGAATTATGTCCTAGACCATATATAGACACAACAAGTTGATAAATGTTAAGAAAGTCAAGTATCAAACCTGTGAAAAGGTCCTGAATTGCATCTTTGCTGGTGTTCCTAAAATGAACATACATAAGCTTGTGATTTCTACTGTCATGATTATAATTCTCAACTGCTATAGCTATGGCTGTTTTCTGTTCCTTCCCAATACGGGAATTGAAGTCAACAATTGCACCTATTTCTATGGTTTCTTTTGCAGCTGCCTTGAGAGTTAAAAGGGAGATTATAATACAGGTTTTGAGGATGAAGATTAACATAGGGAATGGCTTCGAACTCATGCTTTTTTCTACTCTTGCCTTAAAACAGTTAACCACTATATATAATCTTATTTCTATGTACTAGTCAAATGGTTTTTTCAGTTATACAGTTGAGTTGACTATGTCTTGTGGTTTAATTTGAAAAGTAGAAGGATGGTCATACACTCATATATACTTTGGCACCACGTTAAGTGATTCGTGTGGACTCGTACAAAGATGAGAAATAGACTCATTTGTCAGCCTTGGGAATTCTCGTCGAAACAATTGTTTGAACTATGAAATGTATAAGGTCAAGGAATGAACTTACACTGTAGCTAAGATGTCACGTACTTCATTCTGGAAGAATTAAGTGGTCCTTGCGATAGTTTAGTAGAAACCAAATTTAAGAACTTAATTAGCTGGGTTTTTCCTCAATTGGATAAATAAATTAAACAACAGATTTTCCTTGCATTTATAATTTAGCATTCTTAAAATTAATTCATGATAAATAAATTAAAGAAAGTAAAACAGAAAAAATGCTAAACTTGATTTCTTTTTTCTTCTTATGCAGTTATTGTTCTTGTTGTCCGGTTTTCTTAAACACGATTCTCCGTTTCCGAAGGAAAATCAAGGGAATCCAATAAAAGAAGAAATTCAATGTTTTTGTGTGTGCGCGCGCGAGAGGGCAAGGTGGGAAGTTTTTGGAGAGAGGGAGACGAGGGTCTATCGGAAACAGCTTCCTCTTTACCCAGGATAGGATAAGGTCTGCGTACAAACTACCCTCCCAGACCCAACTAGTGGCATTATACTAGGTTGTTGTTGTTATTGCGCGCGGGGGGCTATGAAAATATGTGAGGTTCACCATTCGAAGTCATCAATGTTGGACGTTTAATCCGATTTCTGCTTAACCACTGTTTGTAATTAAGCATTTGAAGTACAAAAAGGATTGCTAGTCTTTTAGTTATTTTTTTTCTATTAACTAACTCCAAAATCCGTTGGTATTTCCCATTTAACTTACCTTTTCAATTTCAGATTATTACTCCTACAATTTACTTCCACATAATGGACCTATTTCCCTCTTCGCCATTAACTTTTAGTGCTACTTGTTTTTTAGGCATTTCTTTATAAATGATACTCCCTCGGTTCCAATTTATGTGAACCTGTTTGACTTGACACAAAATTTAAGAAAAAAAATAAGACTTTTGGAATTTGTGGTCCTAAACAATTCAAAAAGGGCCCCAGAATATTTGTGTGGTTATAAAAACTTCTCATTAAGGGTAGAATTGTAACTTAAAGCAAAATTGTTTCCAAATTTAGGGGTCATTTTTTTTTAAAACGGACCAAAAAGGAAATAAGTTCAAATAAACTGGAACGGAGGTAGTAATACTTTTATGTAAATATACTTTTAAGAGATGGAGTATATATTATACGAGTAGTAAAGAAGATATTAATTTGCTTTTACAAAAAAAATTACCGTTCCACATATTCCGTGGTCAATCAAATTACTGTATATAAATTGAAATATATGGAGTATAATTTTTTAAGATAACTTAACAGGCATTTAATTTGGAATGGAGGAATAAGTATGACTTAGAGTAAAGGTATTTGGTTAGTGTTTTTTATTTTACCTCAAAGGTTTTTGGTATTGGGGTTGCAAATTTAATGCAACAAGAGAAGTGTACCAACGAAATGGCATAAAGTACAACATTATAATGCACATATTGCCATGGCAAAAAAGAAAATCGAGAACAGAGAAAAATAGAAAAATAGAAAATTGGTAGAAATACAAGGCCGGTTAAATTAGTACTAGGAGTAGAGTGACTCATAATCCAAAAATGAGAGCGCTATGTCTGAACCTTTCTTTATTCCCAGCAACTCTTCTTCCTAGAAGAAATTACATTTCTCTTATCCATTCCCACTGTAACTGCTTTTCACCTTCTCTTCCCGGCAATAATGGCCGTTTCCGGCTACGCGCCACCAATAGTCGCCGCAAGTCGGAGCCTTTTCTCGATGACAAAGAAGAAGAAGAAGAAGTTGAAGCAGAAGAAAAGGACAATATTATTATGAGCATGAGGAGGTCTAAAGGTGTGATAGACACAAATGAAGCAGAAGAAGAAGAAGAAGAAGGGGAAGAGGAAGAGGATTCGCCGATGGTGCTGTCACTGAGTGTCAAACCAGACCGAAACATGGCTTTACTTGATGATTACGAATTGGAGGAGCTCGATTTCGTTCCTCTTGATCCCAATCATCGCAGTGGTTTGCTTTTTCTCCTTCCCTTTATTTAATTTTTTTTTTTTGAAAAATTGAATTAATGTAGTCCAAGTTGCTCTTATATGTAGGATATGTGGCAGTGGTTGGGAAGCCGAATGTAGGGAAAAGTACACTTTCCAATCAAATGGTTGGCCAGAAACTGTCCATTGTTACTGATAAACCTCAAACCACGCGTCATCGAGTTCTTGGTATTTGTTCTGGCCCAGAGTATCAGGTTTGGATTGTTCTACTACTACTATTCCCTCCGTTTCCTTTTACTAGTTCACTATATTAAAAATAAATTTTCCCTTTTACTTGCTCGCTTTAGCAAATTAAGTAAGATTTATTTTTTTCCTCCAATGCTACCATTCACACTTGTCAATCATTGCTTTGTTGATAGAATTTTAATAGGGTGATTTGGTAAAAAGAAACTCTTAATAAGTGATTTCTTAAAGGGAGTATCAAGTCAATAGTGGACTAGTAAAAGGGAATAGAGGGAGTACTATGTTTCTGCTGAGCTGCAACATGTCTGAGATTATTTATCTTTGGCTGCTCATTCATGTGAAAATATGGTGCTTATACATTGCTTTGTGCTACTTATTATTGATTGCAACGGAAAGTTGTTTTGTGTAGTTATACCTAGTTTTCTCGAAAAAAAAGATTTGAGAGTGATGGCTTGCTCACCTTATCTATCAACCGCGCTGTAGGTCTCCTTTGGATAATTTTTCTCTTTTGCCTGTAGCCGTGAAATGGGTGGCAAGCAGGTGGTTTTTGTTTCTTTTAAATTTTACTATTGTCAGAAATTAGAAGAAACCTCTTTTTTGGTCTTTTACTTTTGCCTCGCTCTGCCTGCACAGCTGTGGTCGATTGTTTTGTTAATCCTTGTTACTTAAGCATGCTTGATTCTTTCATGCAGTCTGGAGATTATCATATGTTATCAATATGCACTTTAGCTGTTGCAATATGCCTTCCTATATCTGTTCCATAGATTTCAATTTGTTCCAGACATTTTGTAATCCCCTGTCTCAGGCTCATGATCATTTCTGGGTGTTCCCATACAGATGATACTTTATGACACTCCCGGTGTCATAGAGAAGAAAATGCACAAGTTAGATTCAATGATGATGAAGAATGTCCGGAGTGCAGCAGTTAATGCAGACTGTGTGGTTGTTGTTGTAGACGCATGTAAGGCTCCTGAAAAGGTATGGTTCTTTGCTGTAAATAGCCATCTGGAAAATATGACCGCTTTCTAACTTTTTCTAGATTTGCTGCTTTCAGATAGATGAAGTGTTGGAAGAGGGTGTTGGAGACCTAAAATATAAAGTACCGACATTGTTAGTCTTGAATAAGAAGGACCTGATCAAGCCTGGTGAAATTGCAAAGAAACTTGAGGTAAGGTACCTGTTGATGATGAGATCATTCATTGCATTAAGTGTTGCAAAGATGCATTACTTATTCTAGTCAGACAAAGTATAAGCAATTTGAGTCATCTTATGCGATTTCTTTGTAGAATTCATCAACTACATGGCAGTGGCTATTATCATTGGAATTTAACCAAAATTTTGCTATTTGATTACCTTATCCAAAAGAAAAGAAAGAAAATTTCGCATTTTGGAGTAACCATTTTTGAATTAGCAGTATATTGGTGTGGAAGTCTAAAGGTGGACATATTCTTATAGCTGTAAAGGTCACGTAGAACATGGATTTAAGCCAGATGACAAATTATGAATTTGAGACATATGAGAAGAGTTGTAATTGAACTTGTATAGATTGGATATTCTTTTAACGAACTTAGACCAACTAGTCAAGTAGTTTAAATCTTCTGGCATTTTCTGATGTTATGTTTTATTCCTTTCAGTGGTATGAGAAATTTACGGACGTTGACGAGGTGATACCTGTAAGTGCAAAGTATGGTCATGGAGTAGAAGATATCAAGGACTGGATATTATCTAAGCTTCCTCTTGGGCCTGCTTATTATCCCAAGGTGTAAATATACTGTGTCTATGTTCCCATCACCTCTTTTCATTGACTTCTTTCTTTAAGTTGAGGAAAAATTCATGACTTTGGAATCATCTTCAACTTTAATCTTTATGATTTTTGGTGGCATTTAAGCTTGTAGAGATCTTTTTGGGAATCAACCACTCAATTTGAGCCTTAGACAAATGACATCTATATTTCGCAAGATAATTTCTTCTCAAAATGTGGGTAGATTGCATTCCTCATCTCTCCATGCAACTATGCTTGTGAATACTGCCAAAACTTCTATATGTAAATTTGATTCCATCTGGTGTTTTTATCTATTTCTTTTGAACTCTGCTTTTTAAATCAAATACTATGATCTGTATGCCATCTGAAAGTGATGGCATTAAAATGGAGTGAGTCTTCTTTTCTTCCTCAATATTATACAACTGATACAATTCCAATAATTTTGTACCTCAATCTATAAAAATTCAAAATCAGCCTTGATGCACATTTGAAGTACACCTTAAAATACATTCAAACAATGTGCATTTGTGAATCTGTTGTTTATATCCAATCAAGGAGAATCGTTTCTTTGAATAGGTCGAGTGGGGGGAGGTCAGAGTAGGGTAGCAAAAGGGGAAAGGACTATCTTATTCAGTTTGTGTAACTGTATGAAAATGAAACCTGCAGGAGTTGCAACAAAGTAGAATCAAAGTTGATTGGTGTAATGTCTCAACAAAAACAAAAAAAAGAATGGTTTGTCTATACCTTCCAGAAGAATCTTCCCTTTGGTCTGTGGGATGTCTGAATGGTGTAGCATGAACACTGAGAAAGAATGAGTATGCAAGTATAGCAAGCCAGCAGTTACCAGTATATACCTGATATTGATCTTTGTTAGTATTAGTGGTCATTGTCTTGGATTTGATTTTCCATAGAAGTTTCTTTTTCTCTGCTTTCATCCTCCTTTCTATGTTTTACTAAGAGATATGGAAGGTGTGGAGCTTTTCTTTGTTCTCAGGGTGGGGTGGGGAACTCCAGGTCTTCAACCTGGGAATAAGGTTATCTGTGTCCTCATATGCATGCAGCATGATGTTTACAAGTAACTGCTCTTTTTCCCATTACTTGCATGTGCTATGCTATATTAAAATGACATTGCTTAATGCACAAAAGTTTTGTAGCAATTTAGTCTTTATCCACCTATAATAATGTATAGTAGTTGCCAAGGTCAATTAACAAGCCCATCATCTTACTTTCAGGACATTGCTAGTGAGCATCCCGAAAGATTTTTTGTAGCTGAAATTGTCAGAGAGAAGATATTTTTGCAATACCGAAATGAAGTTCCTTATGCGTGTCAGGTAAAAATTTGTTTGAAACCCTCAAGTTGATTGGTAAATAATATTTGCTTCTATTTTTCCTTTCTGTAGGAATTTACATGACCAGTTTCCAGTTTTCCTCTAAATATGCCCATACTCGCCGCAGGTTAATGTAGTTAGCTACAAGACTAGACCAAATGCGAAAGACTTCATTCAAGTCGAAGTTATAGTGGAGAAGAACACTCAAAAGATCATCCTTATTGGGAAGGTAATATTCATCAGTCAGTTTTTGTGTGTCATTGGTGTTTGTTGTTTGAGATAAGCTTTTTAACCAAAAAAAATCATCCTTTCCGGTTATGCTATATTAGAGTCATCCTTCTTTTATAGGGGCAGTTGGCATTACATCTTTTGGAAACTATGTATCCTGTAATTGCGGCTGCTACCTTGAATAATACAAATAAGCAGTGTCCCCCACCCTCACCCTCTCCTTAGCCGTTCTCCCTGCCTTATCTATCGTGCTAGACTACAACTTAATCTAGAGTTTGCACTTATATATTGTTGAGTCATACAGCATCCCACATATAGGTATGAAAGATCATCCAGAGAGTTTATAAAGGTCTTGTACTACTCCACCCATTGTCTTAATGTTGGATGCTAGATTCTTTCACATATGTATTAGAGTTAAGTTTTGGCAAGCCCTTCCCCACACTTGTAGGTCCACGTGTTAACCCCAAAAACAGGTTACACTTGCAGGAGAGTGTTTAGATATATAGAGTCCTATATCGTGTATTTAATGTTTATATTCATAAACTCTGATCATTGACCAATTTCAGACATATTTCGCACTCAGATGCTAAAGTAATCAGCAACAGTTGCAGATTCTCTTCTCTTAATCACATTTTCCAATGAGTAGTGGAAAGACCAAGATCCTAGGACTCTAGGTCCTGGGTTAGACTCCCTAATATGATCTAGCATGATCAATTAGGTCCTTGATTAGGCTTTCCCTAAACATGATTATATGTGTTCTTGTGTTACAAACTTACATGTCTCTTGATTTGTTTCAGGAAGGAAAAGCTTTGAAGCTTCTTGCTACCGCTGCAAGGCTTGACATAGAAGATTTCTTGCAAAAGAAAGTTTTTCTGGAGGTAAGTGTCATGATAATCTGTGTGTAGGATGGATTGCAAAGACATTGGGATACTCATACATCGTGATACTTCGAACTAACATGCTGCAGCTTCTTCCTCCTACTTCCTGCTAACACAACTTTTGCCTAGGTACAACTGGAAAAGGTGATTCTCATGTTAAATTTTTTGTTCAAACAGGTTGAGGTGAAGGTGAAAGAGAACTGGAGGCAAAATGAAGGTCTCCTCAAGAACTACGGATATGGGGGCCACATTCAAGCTTTGTGATTTGAAAATCTACTTTGAACTCGATATGGATGGAATGCAATTGAATGATCAGGAGATCTTGATACTTCATGATGAACTAGCTATAATTTCTATAAATGTTATCCCAAAGTACAACAGGCTAAGTAGGCAAATGGGATCTTGTGGAAGTTCTTGATATCAGGCTCAGGTACCACAAATATCCTTGCAGAGAGTGGTCATTATGTGAATGCACCAGATCTCATCTCAGCACTGCCAGTCTGCTTTGTGATCAACTGTAGTTGTCGCTTGAAGGATGCTGTTGAAAGGAGAGAGAACTTGGCAGAAGATGCAGGTGGCTGCCCACTCAGCAAGTTAACCTTTAGGCGTTTGTTATCTTCTGTCTTTCCTGTCAAATTGTTTAACTAATGTTGCATTGTTAGTGCTCTAGAGTAAGATGTTCTGACGGACTAATTGCTGCTCTGCATTGGAAAAAGGTGGAAAGAGGTGTATTGTCATTTCTGGGTTGGAACTGATTGAAATCACTGTAAAACCTGTTTTTTCGTGCACAAAAAGTCTTGTACATTTTATTTGCAGCAGAGGTTTTTGTAGGAAGTTGCCCTCAGCTGTAACAGGAATGATATATTGGCTTAATATTCTCAAAATTTAATGCAGATGTATTTAGTTACTGAATCAGTAATGTTATCAAATTTTTACGCAACTGTATTTGGTTTCTCTGCGTGCTCTTGAAAGCCATTTTGCTAGAGGCAGAGTTGAGCATAATGTAAGTCTACAGGGTACAGACTACACTCGAAACTCCCTTGTTCTGAACCATAGTAAGAAATTTGTCATGACAATTTTGAGACTGTAAAAAGCAGTTCATAAGTTACTGATTCACAATGAAATTCGATAATGAATCCCAATCTGGGTGTGTCAAATCTGTTGTGGGAGTTTATTCAGGGCTATTAATCAAGAATCTCTATATGAACTATTTTATGTACTGCTGAACAGGAGGAACGTTCCAAAAAAGTCTACTCCATTTTTCTCTTAGAAAGGAGGTAGTAAGCCCAAAGTCTCTTTATGATGTGAAATATGATAGCATATCTCCAGCCTTAGTTCACTATATATACCTGAAGCTTCGAGTGCTCATCTAAAGTTGTCTAATCTAAGGTCTTGCTTTACATTTAGCCAGTAACTTGTTCCCTGTTTGTTGCCAAAATAAATTGAAAAATGACCAGTAGACAACAAATGGCGTCAAGAAAATAATCGAGACTGAAAAATATTACAACAATCGTAGTATTTTATTTCAAATAATTTGAGTATTACAATCTCTATGATTCCTCTGATTCTTTCCAGCAGTAAATAAATTCAAGGGTCTTGATCTTGAATCTATATTTATTGCCACGAATGATGATCTTGAATTCAACTAGCACGAACTTTGATTTGAACTCGTTATTCAAGGGCCTTTGAGCTTGATTTTGAATATATATTTGTTGCCACGAACGATGATCTTGAATTCAACTAGCACGAACTTTGATTTGAACTCGTACTTTGTTCTTTGTTCTTGAGCTTGAACTTGATTTCTTGAACTTGAACGTGCTTGTTTGAAGCTTGAAATTTGTAGAAATATTGCGGCGAGCTCTCTCTTGCTTCTTGTTATAACTTCTGGTGTCCTTTATGAGTTATGCACACCCATATTTATAGTTGTGGAAGGGAAGAGATGTGATTAGAATAAACTCTCTCCAACCAATTAGATTGAAGCGTGATAAGGCCGTACTTGATTGGCCATAACATGTCACTTGCACATGTAGCGCAGTTTGATTGGCCATTTAATTTGACTTGGCATGCCTTGTCATTTTGACATGTGGCATGATCCTATTGGCTCTTCCGTTTGAGTTGGCGTGCCACACCATTTTGACATGTGGCACCAAACTGGGCCTCTAGGAAGATGACATCTTGGGCCTAATGAAATGGGCTCATCACTTGCAACCAAATTAAATGGGCTAGCCCGGTCAATATTTATTGGACTTAAATAATTAATCAAATAATATTATCCCATAATTTATTTGGACTAGTATATTTAAAATATAATCCAAATTTTTTATTGAATTTGAATTCAATAAATTTTACGTGCCTACAGGACCAACTTATATATTCACTAAGTGCATTATTTATTTACACAATTAGTGTATTTTGTTTTAACCTTTTGTCGCATGTCTTGTTTCGCAGGTAGTTGTTTCCACCTATCATGGATTACTTGTAATTTATCGTTTAAGGGGACTTTATAAAAGTTACTTACTAAAAAATGGGGAGTAACAAAATTAGACTGAAGCACATAAGAAATTTTCTGACGATGGCTCGTTTTTCTCTCGGTGCACTTTAACTAACGTGCGCTGGCCATGGGGAAGAGGGCGTGGGTTCCATCTCGGAAGTCTCTAATGGCGAAGGAAACAACAGCTAAGTACAATCAAAATCGAGGACAACGAGCTCAAAGCAGCCAATTGACAGAAACCCTAGGTGAACAAGAAAGCAATGTAACATTAATTTCGAAAGGAGAATCAGAGAAGGCAGGCAAATTGAAAGCAATTCAACAATGGAATGAGATAGTACAGTCAGGTAACAAGCAGCAAAGTACTTTGAGTAGCGGGAATAAGTCCTGGGCGGATCAGGTGGAGGAGGAACTTGAGCAACCAACCAAACAGAGCTCAATTTGGGAGAATTTTGATATCTCAAAACTATCGAATGCTGGATTCAAACTTGAGTATGTAGCTCCTAAAGTGCAAGGTGAGTCATCAATTGTAGTTATTGAATTAGAAGATATTGCTTCTAAAATTGAATATTGGAAGAATATCGTGATATGCTATGTGTTGGGAGCTCATCCCTCATTTTCAGTACCCAATGGGTATATACAGAGGATCTAGGCTAAACATGGGATCAATAAAATTTTAATGCTAAAAAAAGGGGATTGTACTAGTGAGGTTTGATACAGAATTGGGAAAAAATGAAGCAATTCAGGGAGGAATCTATCACTTTGACAATAAGACATTCATTGTTAAAGCTTGGTTCCCAAACATGGAGTTTACGAGAGAAGAATTATACATTGTGCCGATTTGGATAAAGTTGCCTGGACTGGATTTCAAGTATTGGAGTCCAAAAGGCCTAAGTAAGATAGGTAGTCTGATTGGAAAGCCATTGATGGTAGACTAAAATATAGAGAAGAAGATATGGCTCAATTGTGCTCGATTACTCGTAGAGGTGAGAATTGATACAGTATTACCAGATTGTATTCTGTTTAGAAATGAAAAAGGATAAGTGATAGATCAAAAAGTGATCTATGAATGGAACCCAACTTTATGTAAATTCTGTAACAAATATGGTCATTCAGAAGCAGAATGCAGAAAGAAGAAAGGCAAAAACAGACGAGCCAAAAGAAAAAATAGCACAATACGGAATAAGGACTGACAAACCAAACTCTGAAGATCCAAAGGAGAAGCAACAGTTTCAAAAAAGTGGTGAAGGACAAAAGGAACTCCCCCTGAAAGAGAAAATACAAGAACAGACAAACTCTGTATGGATAAGCATGCAGGAAGGATCCAAAACAAGCAGACGCAACATGTGACAAGTAATAACACCTTTTGGGTTCTCCACAGGACCAAATTAGATTGTAGTGTTATAGCTAATGTTGGAGATAATGTGGGAGGCCAAACCATTCCTCAATCAGGGAATGGTTAATATGCTATGCTGGAATATTAGGGGGCTCAATTCCCCAAATAAGCAAAGGGAGGTCAAGTCCCTTTGCAATGTAAAAAAAAGTTAATCTAGTAGGAATGTTGGAGACAAAAATAAAAAGTAACAAGTTCGAGAAAATAACTAGCAGTATGTTCAGTGGATGGAATAACATAAATAACTTGGGAGACCATTACAATGGCAAAATATGGATAAGTTGGAGGCCAGACTACTATAATATTCAGCTTAAAATGAGCACAACTCAAGTAGTTACATGTGAGGTAACATACATTCCTATGCAATTGAGGTTTATGTTATTAGTAGTGTATGCACATAATACTAGAGAGGAGAGGAAGGAGCTATGGGAGGTACTAGAGTAACAAAGCTCAACATGTCAGCAACCTTGGCTAATATTAGGAGATTTCAATTTTGTTCTGAATGTTGAAGATAGAATGGGGAGAATCCAATATCTTGGGCAGAAGTTGTGGATTTTCAGCATTGTGTGGACATATGTGGTCTAATTGAGCTTCCTCAACAAGGACAAAAATATACCTGGAATGATAAAAGTGGTGATCATAGAATATTCTCAAAAATAGATTGGATGTTCATTAATGAAGTTTGGCTAAACACTATGCATGCATGTAGAGCAACCTTCCTACCTGAAGGCATCAGTGATCATTGCCCAGCTAAAGTGATGTTAAATAAGAGCAACTTCAGAAGGAGGAGAGCATTCAATTATAGCAATGTTTGGCACAACACCCCTTATTTCTTTCTAAGGTTAAGGAAGTATGGGATGCACAAATTGATGGTTGCAGAATGTATCAAGTAGTGCAGAAATTGAAACAGTTGAAAAGGAAGTTGAAATAGTTGAATAAGCATCAATTCAGTAACATAGTGAAGGAAGCAGATGATGATAAAGTATTACCGAAGAAAGCTCAGACACTATTGCAACTTGATCCTTTAAATGCACAACTCCAGGAGGATGAGTAGATTAAATTCTAAAAGTTTAAGCAATCTTCATACTTAGCAGAGATGTTCTTGCAATAAAAAAGTAAAGCTACTTGGATAAAGCTTGGAGATGATAACACTAATTATTTTTTCTCAGTTATAAAACATAGGAAGCTCCAGTAGGCAATAACTCAGATGAAGGATCAATATGGAAACTGGCAGACTGAACAAGAAACTATTGCTAATATATTTGTGGAGTATTACAATGATCTATTAGGAAGGAAGCAGTCTGATAGATTGAAAACTTCTACTGGCATTCTCAACAATGGGCCAACATTATCAGCAGGACAACAAATTGATCTAATTAAGCCGTACTCTGAAATGGAAGTGAAGCAAGTTATGTTCAAAATTGATAGCAATAAAAGCGTGGGGCCAGATGGCTATGGAAATGGCTTTTTCAAATCAGCATGGAACATTGTAGGGAAGGACATCACAAAGGTAGTATTGATATTCCTCAACAATGGAAGGTTGTTGAGGCAAATCAACACTACTAATATTGCATTGATCCCAAAGATAAAGGTTCCTGAAAGTGCCAGGCAGTACAGACCCATTTCCTGTTGCAATGTTCTGTACAAATGTATTTCTAAATTACTCTGTAGTAGATTGAAGGTTGTTGTCAATGCAATTGTGGCAGAGAATCAATCAGCATTTGTGCAAAGGAGATCTATGGTTCATAATGTGCTTATATGCAATGATTTGTTGAGGAACTATAATAGACAGACATCACCTAGATGTTTGATGAAAATTGACCTAAGGAAAGCTTATGATATGGTTAGTTGGGATTTTGTTGAAGAATCACTCAAAGGGTATATGTTTCATGCCAAGTTCATAAGTCTGATTATGATTTGTGTTACATCTAGCTTATGATATGGTTAGTTGGGATTTTGTTGAAGAAGCACTCAAAGGGTATATGTTTCATGCCAAGTTCATAAGTCTGATTATGATTTGTGTTACATCTCCTAAGTATACAATGAGAGTTAATGGTGAAGGTTATGGATTCTTTGATGGAAAGAGAGGGCTAAGACATGGGGATCCAATGTCCCCCTTGTTATTTGTACTAGCCATGGAGTATCTCTCTAGAATACTGAAATACATGAGTGAATTGCCAGACTTCAAATTCCATCCTATGTGCAAACAACTAAAGCTGACACACCCGATATTTGCAGACGACCTGATGGTCTTTTGTAAAGGAGCTCCTGCACCAATAGCAAGAGTAATGAAAGCTTTATCTCATTTTAGTAAGGTTACAGGGCTGGTGGCAAATTTGGATAAGTCCAGTATTTTTCTAGCTGGAGTGGATGATCAAATGAAGCAAGATCTAGTGAAACAAACTGGACTCATGTTAGGTGCATTTTCTATAAGATATTTGGGCTTACATCTATCATCAAGGAAGTGGAACAAGATGGGATGTCACCAACTTATTGAGAAGATAACAAGAAGAATCAATACAGTTTACTCCAAGCAATTGTCCTATGCTGGGAGGCTACAGGTAATTACATCAGTCTTATTCTCACTGCACAGCTTTTGGAGAGCAGCTTTCATACTTCCACAAAGTGTGCTAAAGGAGGTAGACAAGAAATATAGGGAGTACTTGTGGGGCAATACTGAAGGTAAGAGGAAGATATCACCTGTAGCTTGGGGAAAAATTTGTTGTCCAAAGAAGTTTGGTGGGTTGAATATCAAAGGGAGTAGGCTGTGGAATATTGCTTATGTTGGGAAATTATTCTGGAAACTAGAAAATAAAAGAGATTCATTGTGGGTGAAATGGGAGAATGGAATTTATATGAGGAATAATACTGATATTTGGAGTCACCAATCTCCTAATGATTGTAGTTGGTATTGGAAGAAGATCACCTCCTTAAAAATGGTGATGCAAGATTGGTACCAGCAAAGGAGCTACATCCTAGGGTATCAAGGGACTTACTCTATATCTAGCAGTTATAATAAGCTGTTAGGGCCACTAAGCAGAATGAGGAATGCTGAACTAATATGGAGCTCCATTTCACAACCAAAACACAGGTTTATAACCTGGTTAGCTGTGCAGGACAGATTATTAATGAAAGAAAGATTGAAGAGATTACAGATTCTTGTTGAATATGATCAATGTTGTCTATGTGATCAAATATTGGAGGAATCATCTCGACATCTCTTTGCAGACTGTAGCTGGATAAGAAAACTTAAAGCAGAATTAACATGTTGGACAGGAATCCAAATCCCTGTAGGTGATGTGAATCGGACTTTTGACAGAATAAAGAATCGACACTGGAAGCAATTCAAAAAAGAGATAGTAGCAGCTATATGGAGGGCAAGAATATACCATACTTGGAAAGCTAGGAATTGAAAATTGTTTAGGGGACACACTGTTAATATAGACATGATAGTAGTACAGATTAAGAAGGAGTTTAGATAGAATAGAATAAATTAGGATGCCCAAGAAAGCACACTGCTGTAGGAGATTGATTCAGGAAATTCTTGTATAGCTATCTATGTTGGAGGCCTACATTACATAGTACCCTTCATGGAAGGTGGCTATGGGATTTAGGCAGGGACGGATCTATGTACACGGTTCGGGATGGTACGCCACCCGCAAGTTTCGGCGAAACTCAATATATATATATGTAAATATGTATAAGAAATATGATATATATTTAAAGTGCCACCCATAGAAAAAAAAGTGGCAAAGGTGTCAGTGGCAAAGGTCTACCTTTTCCTTCAGCAGGGCAAGGGTTCGAATCTAAGCGGGAGCAAATAATATTTTGGCTTGCATTCAGTTGCAATTTAAGGAGATTAGGTACACTACACAACACACAATTCTATATTTTTATATTATATTTAAACTATTTTCTTACTCAAATAATATTTTTAATCTATTTTTCGTGTAATATTAAAAAAATATCTAATTATTAAACAACAACTAAGAAAATATTTAAGAATATAAATTTGTGAGATAGGGAAAAAAATTGATTGGTAAGAGTCAATATCACTAATGATTCTACAAACATAAAAATCTAAAAGTGAAATGTCATATCAATCTTATATTCTTTGAAAATAAAATTTATGGTGGATAAGTAATTAAAATTAAATATTCGAAACAAGATATGAACTAATATTAAGATCTGAATCAACATAGAATAAATTATTTTTATGTTAAAATCAAATAATTAAACCTTTTAATTAATTATTTAGCAAGAGAATCCAATTCAATTATTGTTTAAATTCATCATATGATTAAAATTCTTATTCAAGTTAATATACCTTTAAATTTATTATAGGGTACATAAATTTATTCCATAAAAAGAGCGTTAGAATAAAAGTATGAAGGCTAATATATTATTAAGAATCAAAATATTATACAAGTGTCCGAGGAAACACAATCAAAGCTAAATCCAAAACAAGAACAAACTTTCAAAATTAAATTATAAAGAGTCGACTCTGCTATAACCAGATTATTCTTTGTAGATGCCTCCGGCGAAATCGAAATAATATTTTTATGTCATGCATTACTTACAAATATTAGATCGAGAGGCATGACACTATTAGCAATAATAGCAAGTGGTGTACCAACAACGATTTTATTGTGAGGCCACCCACTTTAGATTTGATATACCTCTTCAAACAACTTAAATAACCATCACAAATATATCAAAGCAGAGCAATGGTGCTAAATTTATAAGAAAAGCAAAATTAATGATATGGGATGAAGCACTTATGGCTAAGTATCAAACGGGGTTCTAGAGATATAACGGATATTAATGAACTGTTTGGTAAAAAATTAATGGTTTGGGAGATATTTTATGTCAAGTACTACTAGTAGTTCCAAAATCGACAAAAGCAGAGATTGTAAAAGCTAGTTTGCCGAAGTTATACTTCTTACCTCAAATGAAAAAGATTCAACTGACTGGAAATATAAAGTAAGAATATATCCAATATTCAGTGTCTTCTTGCGTCGTGTCGGAAATGAATAAGAGCATCCAATAATTTTTGACTCAGCAGAAAATTATGCCAATAATTGCTACTAAGAAGAATACTTAAATACTTAAATACCAAACGATCTTCTATCATACATGTTTGTTGTCAAGTTTATTATTTCTTATACGCCGAATAGCTTATGTAGTAGCACACATATAGTATATAGAAGTTTTGATAATAACGGCATACATGCAAAAATTATGATACTGGTCAATGTGCTTCTAAGTATATTCTTATCCATGAATTCAACTTTCGTCTTCCGAAACTAAGGAATATCCTTTTAAATTTGTCTGAAAATAATTTTTAGTATATTTATGATTTGCAAATATAATAAATAAAGCACAAGGACAAACATCCTAAATATTCGACTATATTTACCGCAATATATTCTCTTGCACGAACAACTGTATGTTGCACTTTCAAGAGGGATATCAAGATCGATAACAAGAGTTCCGGTTAAAACAGATCAACCAAAGCATTAGGAGGGAAAATATAGAAAAAAATATTATCCACAAAGAAATGTTCGTTAAGATACTATCACATTAAATACTTTAAAGTATAATACATAACTATCTAACTACCATGACAAAATTGATCATTTGTGTATGTTTTGATGATGTAATTTTATTTTAAATTCATGTATTATGCTAATGTAATAATAGTTTTCGGCATTTTGATGATTGTTGTATTATTATACATAAAACTTTTTTTATTAATTAAATTTTATTGTTCCTTCATATAAATAAATGTTTAAATCAACACGTGTTATTATTAACGTGCAACGCACGTTCATAGATACTAGTATAAATAACCCGAACTGATGCCCGAGTTGATCAAATCGATTAGTTGGCACCCATAACCTCTAAATCCTGGATCCGCCTCTGGATTTAGGTGCTCTTTAGGTGTAATGGAGTTTGTTGTTAATGGTAATATTTACATTGTTACCAAAAAAAAAAACATTAGGCTGCACTTTTCACCATGCAACAACCATCATTCAAATGTATCGAAGTACCTCGATATGTGTCACGACCCGAAATTCCCATCTTCGGATCGTGATGGCGCCTAATATTTTACTTGCTAGGCAAGCCAACGTTAGAATAATATTATCTATTTTAAAATAATTTTTAAATTTATTAATAACAAAGAAACAAATGCGGAAGTAAGTCTGAAACGTAGTGAATAATCCATAAAAATAACGGTGTCTAAATACCATCCCAGAATTAGTGTAACAAGTGCACGAGCTTCTAGAATAATACAAATAAAGGTCTGAATAAAATAAAATTGTCTAAAAACAAATACACAGCTGAAATAAGATAGACGGGGACTTCAAAACTGCGGACGATGTACAGTTATACCTCAAGTCTCCTCCGAGTAGCTGAAATCCGAGCAAGTCTATGATACGCCGCTGGGACCAACTCCGAAATCTGTACAAGAGTGCAGAGTGTAGTATCAGTACAACCGACCCTATGTACTGGTAAGTGCTGAGCCTAATCTCGATGAAGTAGTGACGAGGCTAAGGCAAGTCACTCACATTAACCTGTACGCAATAATAGTAACAACAACGGTATTGAAAATAAATCAGGTAACTCATTTTTAATAGTTGAAGCCAACTCAGCAGTCATAGCCAATTATAATTTCAACAAATTTCCGTTGCAGCGTACAACTCATTCCCACAATATATTCATTTTCAACCCTCTAATATATTTATTTTAATCAAGTATATATATAGACTTTTAAATAAGTCTGTTGCGGCGTACAACCCGATCCCCCAATATAAAATTTTAATAAGTCTGTTGCGGCGTGCAACCCGATCTCCCAATATAGACTTTTTAATAGGTCTGTTGCGGCGTGCAACCCGATCCCACAATATATTCATTTCAATCAATTCTGTTGCGGCGTGCAACCCGCTCTTCCAATATATCCATTTACCAATTCTTATAGAAGAAATTGCCCCAATAAATGCAACAATTAATATAAGATTTTTAAGACAACAAGCATGCAATAATTATGATTTAATTATTATGAAACAAACAATGACAAATATCAATTTATTATGAAAATCATGAAGAAAATAGGCAGTTTACTATTTAATATGCTAAATATCAAATAGCAATTAATGCACATAAATCAAATTAGCATGTAGCAATTATTGCAGGAATTCAAGAATTAATATTTGAATAAGAATAGGAGAGAAACAATTATCATAACAATTAATTCGTGTATTAAAACAAATTTAGAATTTTTAAATAATTATGCAAACAATTAATTTGACGACGTATAGACACTCGTCACCTCGCCTATACGTCGTTCACATGCATTTTACAAAATAAATAATTTAAGGGATCTATTCCCTCAAGTCAAGGTTAACCACGACACTTAACTCGCTTTGCAAATTCCAATAAATTATTCGACCATAGCTTTTCCTTTTGAAGTTTTCTCCAAAAGCGTCAAATCTATTCACAAACAATTCGATATACGCAATACAAATCATAGGAATTAATTCCATATGAATTTACTAATTTTTCTTATAAAAAACTGAAATTCGTTTAAATATTCGACAGTGGGACCCGCGTCTCAAATTCCGGAAAAACTCACGAAATTCGAACACCCATTCCGCTACGAGTTCAACCATACAAAAATTATCCAATTCCGAAAAGTCAAATGGACCTTCAAATCTTAAATTTTTATTTTTGGAAGATTTTATAAAAATCTGATTTTTCTTCCATAAATTCACGGATTCATGATGTAAATAAGTATGGAATCATGAAATATAATCAATATAGGATAACAAACACTTACCCCAATATTTTCCAGTAAAAATCGCCCAAGAATCGCCTTACCCGAGCTTAAAAATGAAAAATGGTTGAAAATGGGACGAATCCCATTTTCCAAAACTTAAGTTCTGTTTCTCGGACTTTTACCCTTCGCGAACGTGGTCAGTGCCTCGCGTTCGCGAAGCACAAATTTGTGCTGTCCAATTTTATTCTTCACGAATGCAAGGGCTACCTCGCGAACGCAATGCTTGCCTGGCTTGGCCTTCACGAACGCGAGTTGCCCTTCGCGAACGCGAAGGCAATTTTCCTGGCCAGCCTCTTTCCCTTCGCGAACACGAGGCTTCAATCGCGAGCGCGAAGCTTTGCACCTCGACCCTTCGCGAACGCGTTCCCTCTGTCGCGAACACGAAGCACAAAATGTGCCAGCCCAATTTGCTCTTTGTGTTCACGAGAGTACCTTCGTGAACGCGAAGAAGAACACACCAGAAGCCTGAAGTCTGCAACAAACCAGATTTTTCTAAGTCCAAAATCATCCCGTAGCCTATCCGAAACTCACCCAAGTCCTCGGTGCTCCAAACCAAACATGCACCCAAGTCCTAAAATATCATACAAACTTGCTCACATGATCAAATCACCAAAATAACACTTAAAACTACGAATTGAACCCCAAATCGAATAAAATTTTCAAGAAAACTTTAAAACTTATATTTTCACAACCGGACGTCCGAATCACGTCAAATCAACTCTGATTCTCACAAAATTCGGCGTACAAGTCATAAATATTATAGTGGACCTATACCGAGTTCCGAAACCAAAATACGGATACGGTGTCAATAAATCCAACATCAGTAAATTCTTAAAAATCATTAATCTTTCAAACTTTTAATTTTTCATCAAAATTCCATATCTCGGGCTAGGGACCTCGAAATTTGATTCCGGGCATACGCCCAAGTCCCAAATTATGATACGGACCTACCGGAACTATCAAAATACTGATCCGAGTCTGTTTGCTAAAAATATTAACCAAAGTCAACTCAGTTGAGTTTTAACGCTCTATTTCACATATTAATCCATTTTTCACACGAAAATTTTTCGAAAAATTATACGGACTGCGCGCACAAGTCGAGAAATGATAAATAGTGCTTTTCAAGGTCTTAGAGCACAGAATTAATTATTAAATTTAAAGATGACATTTTGGGTCATCACATTCTCCACCTCTAAGTGTGAATATTTACTCTGCATGTCTGACTCGGACTCCCAGGTAGATGCCTGTACCGGCTGACCTCTCCATTACACTCGAATTGAAAGATAACTCTTAGACCTCAACTGTCGAACCTGCCGGGCTAGAATAGCCACCGGCTCTTCCTCGTAAGTCAAATCTTTGTCCAATTGGACTGAGCTGAAATCTAACACATGGAACAGATCATCATGATATTTTCGGAGCATAGACACATGGAACACCGGATACCTGCTGATAAACTAGGTGGTAATACAAGCATGTAGGCTAGTTCACCCACCCTTTCAAGAATTTTAAAGGGTCCAATATACCTAGGGCTCAACTTGCCCTTCGTTCCGAACCTCATTACACCTTTCGTAGGTGAAACCCGGAGTAATATTCTTTCTCTAACCATGAATGCAATATCACGAACTTACAGTTGGCATAACTCTTTTGCCTAGACTGAGCTGTACGAAGTCGATCCTGAATAACTTTGACCTTATCTAAAGCATCCTATACCAAATCGGTACCCAACAAACGAGCCTCTCCCGGTTCAAACCAACCAACTGGCGATCGGCATCGCCTTCCGTATAATTCCTCATATGGAGCCATCTAAATACTCGACCGGTAGCTATTATTATAAGCAAACTCGGCAAGTGGCAAGAATTGATCCCATGAACCTCCAAAGTCTATAATACAATCACAAAGCATATCTTCCAATATCTAAATGGTGCGCTCCGACTGTCCGTCTGTCTGTGGATGAAATGTTGTACTCAACTCAACCCGCGTGCCTAACTCACATTGTACAGCCCTCCAGAAGTGTGAGGTAAACTACGGCTCCGAAGGTGGGAATTTCAGGTCGTGACAGTTGGTATCCGGGCAAATCTACATTACGTCGCTGCGACCAACTCCGAAACCTGCACAAGAAGTGCAGAGTGTAGTATCAATACAACCAACCCCATGTACTGGTAAGTGCTGAGTCTAAACTCGACGAAGTAGTGACGAGGCTAAGGAAAGTAACTTATATTAACCTGTACGCAATAATAGTAATAACCACAATAATAGAATTAAATCAGATAACTCATTTTTTTAATAGTTAAAGCCAACTCAGCAGTCATAACCAATTATTGTTTTAACCAATTTCTGTTGCAGCGTGCAACCCGCTCCCACAATATATTCATTTTCAACCCTCTAACATATTTATTTTAATCAAGTATATATATAGACTTTTAAATAAGTCTGTTGCGGCGTGCAACCCGATCCCCCAATATGAACTTTTAAACAAGTCTGTTACGGCGTGCAACCCGATCCCCCAATATGGACTTTTTAATAAGTCTGTTGCGGTGTACAACCCGATCCTCCAATATAAACTTTTTAATGACCCAAAATGTTATCTTTAAATTTAATAATTAATTCTATGCTCTAAACCTCAAAAGACACTATTTATCATTTCTCGACTTACGTGCGTAGTCCGTATAATTTTTCGAAAAGTTTTCGTGTGAAAAATAGATTAACATATGAAATATAGCTTTGAAACTCAACTGAGTTGACTTTGGTCAACATTTTTAGAAAACGAACTCGGATCAGTGTTCTGACAGTTCTGGTAGGTCCGTATCATGATTTGAGACTTGGTCGTATACCCGAAATCGAATTCCGAGGTCCCTAGCCCGAGATATGGAATTTTGATGGAAAATTAAAAGTTTGAAAGCTTAATAATTATTAAGAATTTACTGATGTTGGATTTATTGACACCGGGTCCATATTTTGGTTTCGGAACCCGGTATAGGTCCATTATAATATTTATGACTTGTCTGCCAAATTTTGTGATAATCGGAGTTGATTTGACGTGATTCGGACGTCCAGTTATGAAAATATAAGTTTTAAAGTTTTCTTGAAAATTTCATTCGATTTGGGATTCAATTCATAGTTCTAGGTGTTATTTTGGCGATTTGATCGTGCAAGCAAGTTTGTATAATGTATTAGGACGTGGGTGCATGTTTGGTTTGGAGCCCCGAGGGATCGGGTGAGTTTCGGATAGGCTACGAGATGATTTCAGACTTAGAAAAATCTGGTTTGCTGCAGACTTCAGGCTTCTGGTGTGTTCTTCTTCGAGTTTGCGAAGTTACTCTCGTGAACACGAAGAGCAAATTGGGCTGGCACATTTTGTGCTTCGCGTTCGCGACAGAGGGAATGCGTTCACGAAGGGTCGAGGTGCAAAGCTTCGCGTTCGCGAAGGGAAAGAGGCTGGCCAGGAAAATTGCCTTCGCGTTCGCGAAGGGCGTCTCGCGTTCGCGAAGGCCAAGCCAGGCAAGCATTGCATTCGCGAGGTAGCCCTTGCGTTCGCGAAGAGTAAATTGGACAGCACAAATTTGTGCTTCGCAGACGCGAGGTACTGACCGCGTTCGCGCAGGGTAAAAGTCCGAGAAACAGAACTTAAGTTCTGAAAAATGGGATTCGTCCCATTTTCAACCATTTTTCATTTTTGAGCTCGGGTAAGGCGATTCTTGGGCGATTTTCACAGAAAAATATTGGGGTAAGTGTTCTTTATCCTATATTGATTATATTTCATGATTCCATATTCATTTACATTATGAATCCGTGAATTTATGGAAGAAAAATTAGATTTTTATAACATCTTCCAAAAACGAAAATTTAAGATTTGAAGGTACATTTGACCTCGAAATTAGATAATTTTTGTATGGTTGAACTCGTAGCGGAACATGTGTTCGAATTTTGCGAGTTTTTTTGGGATTTGAGACGTGGGTCCTATTGTCGAATATTTAAACGAATTTCGAATATTTATCCGGAAAATTAGTAAATTCATATGGAATTAATTCCTATGATTCGTATTGCGTATATCGAATTGATTGTGAATAGATTTGACACTTTTGTAGACAAATTCAAAAGGAAAAGCTGTGGTCGAATAATTTATTGGAATTTGCAAAGCGAGGTAAGTGTCGTGGTTAATCTTGACTTGAGAGAATAGATCCCTTAAATTATTTGCTATGTGAAATGCATGTGAACGACGTATAGGAGAGGTGACGAGTGTCTATACGTCGTCAAATTAATTATTTGCATAATTATTTAAAAATCCTAAATTTATTTTAATACACGGATTAATTGTTATGATAATTGTTTCTCTCCTATTCTTTGTCAAATATTAATTCTTGAATTCCTGCAATAATTGCTACATGCTGATTTGATTTATGTGCATTAATTGCTACTTGATATTTAGCATATTAAATAGTAAACTGCCTATTTTCTTCCTGATTTTCATAATAAATTGATATTTGTCATTATTTGTTTCATAATAATTAAATCATAATTATTGCATGCTTGTTGTCTTAAAAATCTTATATTAATTGTTGCATTTATTGGGGAAATTTCTTCTATAAGAATTGGTAAATAGATATATTAGAGGAGCGGGTTGCACGCCGCCACATAATTGATTGAAATGAATATATTGGGGGATTGGGTTGCACGCCGCAACAGACTTATTAAAAAGTCTATATTGGGGGATCGGGTTATACGCCGCAACAGACTTATTAAAAGTTCATATTGGGGGATCGGGTTGTACGCCGCAACAAACTTATTTAAAATTCTATATATATACTTGATTAAAATATATATATTAGAGGGTTGAAAATGAATATATTGTGGGAACAGGTTGCACGCTGCAACAGAAATTTGTTAAAATTATAATTGGCTATGACTGCTGAGTTGGTTTCAACTATTAAAAATGAGTTACCTGATTTATTTTCAATACCGTTGTTGTTACTATTATTGCGTACAGGTTAAAGTGAGTGACTTGCCTTAGCCTCATCACTACTTCGTCGAGGTTAGGCTCAGCACTTACTAGTATATAGGGTCGGTTGTACTGATACTATACTCTATACTTCTTGTGCAGATTTCGGAGTTGGCCCCAACGGCGTACCATAGACTTGCTCGGATTTCAGCTACTCATAGGAGACTTGAGGTATAACTGCACACCGTCCGCAGTTCTGAAGTCCCCGTCTATCTTATTTCAGGTGTGTATTTATTTTTCGACAGCTTTATTTTATTCAGACCTTTATTTGTTTTATTCTAGAAGCTCATGCATTTGGGACACCAATTCTGGGATGATATTTAGACACTATTATTTTTATGGATTATTCATTACATTTTAGACTTGCTTTCGCATTTGTTTCTTTGTTATTAATAAATTTAAAATTGTTTTAAAATGGATAATATTATTCTAACGTTGGCTTGCCTAGCCAGTGAAATGTTAGGCGCCATCACGGTCCGAAGGTGGGAATTTCGGGTCGTGATAGTTGGTATCAGAGCACTAGGTTACATAGGTCTCACGAGTCACTAGCAAGTTTAGTAGAGTCTGAAGGATCGGTACAGAGACGTCTGTACTTTATCTCTTAGAGGCTATGAAGTTTAAGAACAATATCACTTTTTTCTTACTCTGTCGTTCGAATTTATTTTATCATCGATGATTGAACCATTCTACTCTTATTCTCTCACAGATGGTGAGAACACGTAATACATCTACCGATGGACAGGGACCAGTGCCCTCGGTGGCAACTATGGCCAGGGGTAGAGGTCGAAGCCGATGTCGTGTTAGAGGCCGAGGCAGAGGCAGATGTAGAGCTCAGTCCGGAGCTCGAGCAGTTGCACCTGTTGTAGAACCTCAGGTGGATCTTCAGGAGGAGGTTCCAGTTCAGGTTCCGGAAGGATTCATAGCTACTCTAGTGCTTCAGGACGCTCTAGTCCGTTTGGTAAGTCTTATGGAGGGCGTGACCCAGAATGGTACATTTTCAGTGGCACCAGCCGTCTCACAGGCTGGGGGAGGAGCACAAACTCCCACTACTCCCACTCCAGAGCAGATGGCTCCCCAGAATCAGGCTCCAGCAGCCCCGCCAGTTGGGGTAGTTCAGTCAGTTATTGCAGCACAGACCGGTGATAGGCCCGCCATGTCTTTTGAGGCCTTATTAAGACTGGATAAGTTTACTAAGCTCTTTCCAGTTCACTTCAGTGGTACACCTCCTGAGGACCCACATGATTATCTTGACCGTTGCCATGAGGTGCTGCGGAACATGGGTATAGTTGAGACTAATAGAGTTGATTTTACTGTATTTCAGATGACGGGTTCCGCCAAGAGGTGGTGGAGAGATTATACATTAACCAGACCAGTTGGATTGCCTGCGCTTACCTGGGAGCAGTTCTCTCAACTATTTCTGGAGAAGTTCCTTCCTATCACACTGAAAGAGGATTTTCACAAGAAATTTGAACGTCTAAAGCAGGGCAGTATGACTGTTACTCAGTATGAGTCCCGTTTTGTGGATTTGGCCCGTTATGCTCTCATTTTACTACCTACTGAGGGAGAGAGAGTGAGGAGGTTTATTGAGGGACTCACTCACCCTATCAGGCTTCATATGGCTAAGGAGACAGGAAGTGAGATTTCTTTTCAGGCGGCTGCTAATGTCGCGAGGAGGATCGAGATGGTTCTTGCACAAGAGAGAGGGAAGAGGTATGATAAGAGGCCTCGTCAGTTCGGTGGTTTTAATGGTGCCTCGTCTGGAGGCAGGGGCAATTTTGGTAGGGGTCATCCTCCCAGACCGTTTCATTCAGCACTTCATGCATCCCACAGTACTTCAGGGAGTCACGGTCCTATTATGCCTTACTATGTGCAGCCAACATTTAGTGCACATTCAGCTACTATCAGTGCACCACCACTCCAGAGTTACTACAATGGTTATCTGGCCCGTTCGGGTTGGTTTCAGCAGCCACGACATCAGGATAGGTGCTATGAGTGTGGGAACATTGGTCATATCAGGAGGTATTTCCCTAGGTTGGCGAGTAACAGATATCGGCAGGATTCTCGTGCCATCATACCGGCACCGGTTGCTTCGCCGCCTGCTCAGCCAGCTAGAGGTAGGGGTCATGTAGCTAGAGGTGGAGGTCAGGCTATTAGAGGTGGAGGTCAGGCTATTAGAGGTGGAGGTCAGGCCATTAGAGGTGGAGGTCAGACCATTAGAGATGGAGGCCAGCCAGTTAGAGGCCGTCCCAGGGAAGCAGTTCAGAGTGGTGGGGCTCAGCCCCGATTTTATGCTTTTTCAGCTAGGCCCGAGGTCGAGTCATCTGATGCTGTGATCACAGGTATTATACCAATTTTCCATAGAGATGCTTCAGTTCTGTTTGACCCAGGATCTACTTATTCCTATGTGTCTTCCTATTTTGCTTCATATTTGGTTGTGTCTTGTGATTCTCTGAGTGCTTCTGTATGTGTATCTACACCGGTGGGAGACGCTGTCATAGTAGATCATGTCTATTGTTCGTGTGTGATTACTATTGGTAGTCTTAAGACTAGTGTGGATCTTCTACTTCTTGATATGATAGATTTTGATGTCATCTTGGGTATGGATTGACTGTCCTCTTATCATGCTATATTGGATTGTCATGCCAAGATAGTGACCCTAGCCATGCCGGGGTTACCTCGGTTAGAGTGGAAATGAACTCCTGATCATTCTTTCAGCAGGGTTATTTCTTATATGAAAGCTCGGCGTATAGTAGAGAAAGGGTGTCTAGCATATTTGGCTTATATTCGCGATCCCAGTATAGATGTTCCTTATATGGACTCAGCACCAGTTGTTCGTGAATTTCTAGAAGTATTTCCTGCAGATTTGCCGGGGATGCCACCCGACAGAGATATTGACTTCTGTATTGATTTGGCTCCGGGCACTCAGCCCATTTCTATTCCACTATAATGTATGGCCCCGCCGGAATTGAAAGAATTGAAGGAGCAGTTACAAGGCTTGCTTGATCAGAGATTCATTAGACCTAGTGTTTCACCCTGGGGTGCACCAGTATTATTTGTAAAGAAGAAAGATGGTTCTATACGGATGTGTATAGATTATCGGCAGTTGAATAAGGCCACTATCAAAAACAAATATCCACTGCCAAGAATTGATGACGTATTTATCAGCTTCAGGGTGCCAAGGTATTTTCGAAGATCGATTTGAGGTCTGGTTACCATCAGTTGAAGATCAGGTTATCTGATGTCCCTAAGACAGCTTTTCGGACTCGGTATGGGCATTACGAATTCCTAGTGATGTCATTTGGGTTGACAAATGCCCCAACAACATTTATGGATTTGATGAATCGGGTGTTCAAGCCCTATTTGGATTCTTTTGTGGTTGTATTCATTGATGATATCTTGATTTACTCTAGCAATCGAGAGGAGCATGAGCAGCATCTTCGGAGTGTACTTCATACTTTGAAGAATAATCAGTTATATACCAAATTTTCAAAATATGAGTTTTGGTTAGGCTCAGTTGCCTTTTTGGGGCATGTTGTATCGGCAGAAGGCATAAAGGTGGATCCTAAGAAGATTGAGGCTGTTCAGAATTGGCCTAGACCTACTTCAATTACAGAAATCTAGAGTTTCCTAGGTTTGGCAGGTTATTATCGTCAGTTCGTGGAAGGGTTTTCATCTATAGCAAGCCCATTGACCAGACTGACCCAAAAGGGTGTCCCATTCAGATGATTAGACGAGTGTGAGTTGAGCTTTCAGAAGCTCAAGACTACTTTGACTACGACGCCAGTGTTAGTATTACTCACAGGTTTAGGATCGTATACGGTATATTGTGACGCATTTCACATTGGGCTTGGTGCAGTATTAATGCAAGATGGCAAGGTGATTGCATATGCGTCACGACAGTTGAAAGTTCACGAGAAGAATTACCTTGTTCATGACTTAGAACTGGCAGTCATTGTTCATGCGCTGAAGATTTGGAGGCATTACCTCTACTGTGTCTCGTGTAAGGTATTTACTGATCATCGTAGCCTTCAGTATCTGTTCAAACAAAAAGATCTTAATTTGAGGTAAAGAAGATTGTTGGAGTTGTTGAAAGATTATGATATCACCATTTTGTATCACCCCGGAAAGGCCAATGTGGTGGCCGATGCTTTGAGTAAAAAGGCTGTGAGTATGGGCAGTCTTGCATATATTCCAGTTGGTGAGAGGCCATTAGCTGCAGATGTTCATACTTTGGCTAATCAGTTCGTGAGGTTAGATGTTTCAGAACCCAGTCGGGTTCTAGCTTGCACAGTCGCTCGGTCTTCTTTATATGAGCGCATCAGAAAGAGACAGTATGATGATCCTCATTTACTAGTCCTTAAGAACACAGTGCGGCACGATGATGCCAAACAGGTTGCTGTGGGGGAAGATGGAGTTCTACGAATGCAGGGTCGTATTTGTGTGCCTAATGTTGACGGGATTCGTGAATTAATTCTTGAAGAGGCACACAGTTCCAGGTATTCTATTCATCCAGGTACCGCCAAAATATATCAAGATTTGCGACAACATTATTGTTGGAGGAGAATAAAAAAGGATATAGTTGCATATGTAGCTCGGTGTCTGAATTGTCAGCAAGTTAAGTACAAGCATCAGAGATCTAGTGGTTTGCTTCAGAAGTTAGAAATTTCTGAGTGGAAGTGGGAGCGTATCACTATGGATTTTGTTGTTGACTCCCACAGACGCAGAGAAAATTTGACGCAGTTTGGGTCATTGTGGACAGGTTGACCAAAGTCAACTCAGTTGAGTTTTAAAGCTCTATTTCATATTTTATTCCATTTTTTACACGAAAACTTTTCGGAAAATTGTAAGGTGCGCACGCAAATCGAGGAATGATAAATAGTGCTTTTCGAGGTCTTAAAGCACAGAATTAATTATTAAATTTAAAAATAACATTTTGGATATGAAACTTGTACAATTCAGATAGACTATATTTCCCGATAGGCAAAGGGTAAGTGTATTCGAACAAGTTCTCAACGAAGGTTCTTAATGGAGTCAAATTCGAGTGTCTTTATCATAACAAATAAGAATGTCAATCTCATGCAAAAAAATTGTATGTCCTTTCAACTTTATCTTATGCCGTTGGTATTCCATGTTTTCACGAATAACATTCCATAACTCAAACCCATGGACAGATTTAGGGGCGGAATCGAAAAATTACACTGTATATATAAGATAAAATCTATTTTTTACCGCTATATATTAAATTTTGAACTTCTTTGACATAGCCCAAAAGTGTAGCTTAGTGATCAAGGAGGTTCAAAATCTTTGAAAGGTCATATGTTCAATTCCCACTAGTTATGATCTTTTTTTTCTTGAACCCCTTCTTCTTGAACCCCTTCACGGAGATCCTGCCCCCAAACCCATCGTAAGTTGATCATCTTATCTTTTCTGAAGGGAATTTGGGGTATTTTCATAAGGTCAAGATGAATTCTTTGCTGTTTAAAGAAAGAAATAAACATATTCATAATTAATTAGTTTGTCTTTTTTTTTTTTGCGGGAGTGTGAGAATTCCAATTGCAGTTTCATGAACTAGCATTTATTAAGAGTATAAAAAGTGCAACTTTTCTCTATTCCTAAACGGCTAAACGTACTTGGTAAGTTTTTTATTAAAAAGAAAAAAAAAAGATTAAACGAAAATACAAAAGCAGTGTGTTTACCTAATTGTAGTCAGTTTTCTTATTTTTAATTTATAACTATGTGTTTCATAGCTTGACAAAAAGATAATGGCCACTCAGTCAACTTTGTGAAGAGATGACAAAGGGAAGTCTCTAGTAAATTATCTAGATCACTTCAATAGAAATTATTCCCTAGAAATTTTGAGTTCCTAAATACTGATGATGTGAATTCCATGACGTTAGCATCCTAAAGTCATTCTAGTGATATCTATATGGAATCTAATGCAAAATTATTTTAGCCACAACCTTCAACTTCATTTTATGGTGTTTAAATTCCAAATGTTGAAGAATAGGATTCCATAACACATGTTTTTATCAAACATCAGAATAAGATTCATACCAATGCCAGCTTCAAATAAATGCCAATCTTGTTAAAGAAGGATTAAAGAAACTATTTCCTGAACTAAAAACAAGAGAAAGTTCTTTCTTAATTAATAAGTAGCCTTTACTTCATGTTGTGCATGATAGATGACCGTTCCATCTGGTTAGCTTTCTGATGTGGGGTTATTTCAGAACTCTCACTAATCTTTTGTGCAAACTTTCACTATTAAAAGTGCCCTTGTCTTTATTTGATAAGCTTCATCAATAAAAGTAGCCTTGTCTTAATTTGGAATTCAATCCTCAGAACTCATATACTAGTAGATATATAACTTTGATCATGCCAAGCCTTTCATTATGCTTTATCACAATTATTTTTCTACTTGGAAAGGTCCAAGGAAGACTTCTAAGGATAAATTCTTCCAACCAATTGATCTCAGATGGAATTGATGATCGACTTAACAATCAAGAATATGGACAACACTTGCTTTCTTCAGGCAAAATATGTCAGCAGTTGTATGGTATTTTTCCATGTGCAAACAGCATAGGAGGTTACATTTTCTTGATAGTAGTATACCAGTACTTACTGATTACAGGAGAAAGACTGGTCTCAAGAGGAAGCAAGGCACTCTTCAATATTCTTCGCACTGGCATTTTTGGTGCCACTATTTTTCAAATCTTGAAGACTTTTCCCAGGATTGTAATGGTCATTGGTAACTTTCAACCTTTCTGTCTCCCTTTAATTTAACTGCTTTAAGATATTAACAAACCTGGAGTTTGAATTTTGGTTCAGTTGTCTAGTTTCATAGGTCCTATAGTACCAAGTTTAGCACAAAGTTTAGCTTGCTTTCTCAATCTGCATGCAATAGATGAATAGAGATCATGTACAATACACTTATTATTTTTGAATATCTTATTTCCTATCAGAATAAACATAGATCCAATCAGCTACTTAAGACACATAGGTATCCTCGGTAGAGTTGGTTAGTTCCCTCTCCTTCAAAGACAGGAAAAGCTGTTAAAGTCGTTGAACATTAATTCAGTTTAAGGACAAATAGTCAGTGAATCAACAAAATCGAGTTGTTTGCAAGATAAAGAATATTCGACAGTCTTTTGGATAAGTCCTCCTAACTAGTACTAGTCTAACTAAGAGTGCTATGTTAGACCAGCTTCTGTGAGTAAGCCAGTGCTAAAGAAGAAGGTTAAGAAAAAGCAAGCCTTCACATCCAAAACTGAAAAAACATCAGTTGGAGAATCGTTTACATGGAAATGGAAATAGAAAGCAACATACCTGAACAAAATGGACTGATCCAAATGGTACTTTCTTTTTGTAGCATCTGGAGTTTCAGCAAGTAAAGAGAAAGCTCAGAATCAAATATCTTCAGGAATTAGCACTACAGTTGGAGCCACAGTCTTCAATCTTACTTTAATGTGGGGAATATGTGTGATATTTGGCACTAAAGACATGACAGAAAAATCAGCTGCAGAATCTTCTTCACCTTCCAAAAGTTTCAAGGGCCTAAGTGGTATTTCTTTCTTGAATTTAAGTTACTGAATTCGATCGTATGTGAGAAATTTTTATTGGAGTCTATGCTGAAATTTATACTTTACAGAAACTGGGGTTACAATTGACCCAAAAACAAGTAAAACAGCTGGAATCATGCTCCTTTCCTTGATCCCATTTGCACTAGTTCAGCCAGTCACTGCTTTCAACTCATTCTTTGCGAGGCGTATTCTAATTTTCATCACGCTTTTGGTATCAGTCATGCTTTTGCTGTCATACTTTCTTTATCAGGTAATCAAAATTTTCTGCTAATTGGTACTAATATTCTATCATCTGTTGATACTTACATTAATTACGTAGAATATAAAAACATATTGTAAAACTTTGAAAACAATGGCATCTTTTTGAGAAAAAACGTTTCATATGCAGAGTTGGATACTGGATTTAGAGTTAGTAGGTTTAGATCGGAAGTTATGTCATTATGTACACTAGTTTATTTTTTTCACCGGAAACTACATATATGGTTCGAGTTGGAGATTAGGTCACACCTATTGCAAAATGCTGGATCCACCTTTGTTCACATGTCGTATTGAACGAATTTCATACTCATGCATATATCCTAGTTGAAGTCTTGAAGACCTAATCAGGATTCTTGTATTGCTCTTAATTTGTGTTTTTTCCCCAGATTTTTGATCCTTGGATGCAAGAAAGAAGTTTAGAATATTCCAAATATGAGAATTTGCTAGCAGGATTTCTGCATCATGTACAGAAGCATGCAAGAGGGAAGCTCATTAATGAAGAAGGGCAACCTGATATTGATGTCATCAAAAGGTAATGATAGATCCTTGAAAGAAAAAAAAAAAATTAAAGATGTCTCTTTGCAATGAAGCTAATAAGACTAAAAAGGGTAGCCCGGTGTACCAAGCTCCCGCTATGCGCGGGGTCCGAGGATCGGAAGGGCCGGACCACAAGGGCCTATTGTACGCAGTCTTACGCTGTATTTCTGCAAGAGGTTGTTTCCACGGCTCGAACCCGTGACCTCTTGGTCACATGGCAGTAACTTTATCAGTTACGCCAAGGCTCCCTTCAAATGCAATGAAGCTAATAAGACTGATTATTCTTTTTCAGATTATTCCTAGAGACTGATAAAGATGCCAACAAATGCCTAACACTAGCCGAATTGGAGAATCTAACACTTGATATTCAATCAGGGAAAGTTAAGGTGGACAAAGATTATGCTATTACTAAGATATTGAATTCTTTTGATCAAAACAACGACAAAATAATCGACGAGGATGAGTTTGTAGAAGGATGCAAAAGATGGATAGAAGAAGCAAAGCAGTTAGCTCAAAGTGATGATTCAAATTCTAAAAAGATTTTACGCAAGGCAAGTAAATTTTTACTGAAAATTATCCGAGTTTTTGTCTATTTTCCCTAAGGTCTGAGCAGAAAGTGGAGCAAGCATTTTTACAGTGACCTCATTAGATAACTACGCATAATTTCCTCAACAGGTTGTTGAGCAATTTACTAAAAAACAAAGGGATGAAATTGCTGAGATTGAGCATATAATGGCAAGAATTTTGAAGCATGTTCAAACCCAAGCATTAGAAGCTGGACACCTTGTCAATGATGATGGAAGCCCCAATATTGAACGGATTAAAGAGTAAGTTACTCTTCTTCATTCAATACCCCACTCCAACTCATCTAAAAAAAATGTCATAATAAATTACATCAATAGTGTAAAAATGCCTTATACTATCAACGTATAAAAGTTAAATCCACAAATAAAAGATTTAGATCTTCCTATAGCTGATCATCTCTGGTTACATTATGGCAGAATCTTCCATCAGTATGACTTTGATGGGAACAACGCCATAACAAAACCTGAATTGGAAGAGCTAATAGGTTCAGTCAAGTTTGGAGAAGTTGAAATCAATCGCGATGACTCAGTTAAGAAAGTGTTGAGGGATTTTGATAAAGATGGTAATAACATGATCGACGAACATGAATTTGTCCATGGGATGACAAAATGGCTCAACGAGGCCGTTAAAGTGACTAATTGCCCTGACAAGAAAAGGGCCATTGATGATTATGACAAGGTAAAATAGCATTGCTCTCTCAAAAAATTTGATTTAAAGAAAATGCTTCTTACACAGTTGACTAATGTAAGCACTGTGTGGCTTTGTTTTATAGATTAAGTGGAGTGAAGTTGACAAGTTAGTCTATGAGGTGGAAAAGGATGGAGAAATCAAGTATAAGTTGTTGACATGGGCATTTAACAAGGCTGTGCTTCAAGTTTTATTGGGGATTGCAATACTGACTTTATGTGCAAAACCTCTTGTGATTAGTATAGAAGATTTATCAGATGCTATGGGGATGCCTTCTTTCCTTATCCCTTTTGTTATGGTACCTCTAGCTCTAAATGCAAGAATGGCAATAGCAGCAATATTTCCAGCAAGTCAGAAGAGTTCAAAAACTGCATCTTTGACATTCTCAGAGGTTTAACTCTCCTCACTCTCTCACAATGATTAAAATTTGATCTATTGTGTAGTTTCTAAATATGTAATTAAAAAAAATGAACGAGTCAATTCTGACTTTACACGCAAAAGAAATAGTGTTGAACAATTTTATAACCCTCTTAAATTAAAATAAAAAAAGTTTGATTTTTCTAAATGTGTGATTGTTACTCACAGATATATGGAGGAGTGATCATGAACAATATCATGGGCATGACAACACTTTTGGCAGCTGTGTTTATAAAGGACCTAAGATGGGATTATTCAGCAGAAGTGCTAATAGTTTTGGTGGTTTGCTCTGTAGTTGGACTTCTTGCATTTTTCACCACTACATATCCACTTTGGACTTGCCTCTTAGCATTTTCTCTATACCCCTTCTCTGTGTTGCTCTTTTACCTTCTTGAATGTGTATTTGGTTGGGCCTAAGTGGTAATCATAATACCACCAATACAACCCTAGTCCATACCAATCCTCTCAGCTCGAAAGGAAAAATAAATAAGAGGGATATTTTTCTTCTTTTTTCTTGAGGACTTGTACAAGCTTTTGAGTGAAAAAAAAAAAATCATCATTTCATATCAATCATGATAATTTCCCCCTCATTTGGTGCGTTTGATTCGATTTTATGAATGGAAAAATGATATTGCATGGTCGCTCTTAAAATAAAAGCAAAAAAAATGTATATATATTTCTGTATGTTATATACAAAAAATATATAAATTTTATATACTTTTGCGACTATCGGATATAAATAATTTCGGCCGTGGAATAAAAGTGATTTGCCCCTTTTATGAATTGGCATGTTTTGAAACTAAATAGGAGCTAGCGACAGAGGGTTGAGAGAGAGAGCGCGCGCACGAAGGGGCCAAGAGGAACCAAAAAGAGAGAAAGAGCAACCCTAAAAGAGTGGTTGAACAAGGCCAATGAGAAAACAATAATGTCTTACAAGACATCGTATGTCTCGCCAACACAAAGTGAGGGTTCCGCTTATTATAATACTAGTATCTTGGTCACGTGTATTCCAAGTTATTTTTTTCAAAATTTTGAATAATCACTTGAGATTATTGGAATATGTTTTTGAATAACGAATAAACCAAAGGACTTTATATAGCTGATGAAATTAAATAATTTGTCATTAATATTTAATTAAATACAAATAATAAGATAGAAATAAGATTAACCTCCAGTTAAGAAAATAAGGATAAAAAGATAGAAAAGATAAATACATTACTTGGCCTAGAAGATGTCTTACATCACCTCTCTATAGATCAAAGCTATGTATATACAAGCATTGAAGCGTTTAATACCAATACACTCTCAATAATCTTTGAAGTATATCTCTTCTCTATAAAAACTTTGTTTTCAAAGGATGTTTGTCAACATGATCTTGTATATTGTATTTCTTTGTGGCCTTAAAATAAATGGCATGCATCAATACATATTATTCTTAATAAACATTAACGAGTGGAATGTTGCTTTGAATGAGAGTGAAAAAAAATATTCGAAAAAAAGCTTAATGCATGCATGTGCAAACACCTAATGAAACGGAAAAAAAAAAAAGAAATTTAATGCAAATACATGAAATCAAATGCCAATTAAACATGAAGCTTTGTCCCTTCAGAAGAAATTACCCGTAGACATTAGACTATTATCTGAAGAGCCAGACAAACAAAGTTTTTAATGACCAGAATGTGTACGGTCAAAACCGATTCTCAATCATAAAGACCGATCGAGATAATGACATTTCAATCGAAGCGTATCCACATGGCAAACTCGGACGAATTCCGAAGTAGAGACGTCGAGCTTCGAGCTATAAGACCAATCAACGGCAAAACTTGATATCATTATCGAGCCCGCGTCCGAATCGGATTACGGGGCAACGCCGACCGACACAGGCCCCGAATATCGATGCTCCAAGGCAGAAATGTGCTCGAACTAAGACTAGGGATTCAATCTAGCACCGAGCTCGAGTCAGTGCCAAGCTCGCAGACAAGAGTCGTTACAACCGTACCAAGGGAGAGAATCTTGGCGAGAATCAAGGGAGATACAAACCATCATGGGTTCTCCACTATATGTATTATTTTATTATGTTGTTATAGATAAAGTAGTGACTCTCTACTATAAAAAGGGAGATAGACTACAATAGAGAGGGGTCCTCAAAGAAATACATTAAGATTTCATTGTGCTTGTTCTCCTAATATTTTCGGGTCTTCCCGTCCATCATTCCCATTTCATAGCAAAAAATACCTGTATTGTCATTTTGTATCAAAGAAATTTGCATACCCTTAGAACCATATCTAAATTTAACATTATCCGATTTTTTGGGTAAAACAGTTTGGCGCCTACCGTGGGGCTAAGGGTAACAGTGATTGTTTGATATAAATCTACGGTACACTCCAGCTTACAACTTCGAATCAGCAATGGCTCTACCTATCGACCTCGAAGCCGGCCTTCAAGATGAAACCAACAACTTGGTGCCCGAGGCCGGAAGGCTACCTGACAACGGCAACGAGGCTCGAATCGAAGAACCCGAAATTCGAGCCGAAGTACCGCTGGATATCAATTCTCAAATAGTTCTAGAAGCGAATCAGCGTTCTGAACCGGAAAGAAGCGTTCAGAGCGGTGCTCGATCCATAGCCCGAGACACCTACAGCACGGGGGAAATCGGGGTCAGCTTACGTATGATTTTCGAAATGTTACAAGCCCAACAAGCAGCGATAGCTCATTTGCAGAGCCGAACTCATACGCAAAGCGGGCCGAACTCCAATCCGCTTCTTCGAGAAGTCACCCCCAGAACGGAACCCGCTGTAGTGAAATCAAATGAGCAGGAATCGGGGATCGCTCCTGAAATTGCTAAATTGCTCGAGGAACTCAGAAAGCAAGTCGAAGCCAACGACAAAAAAGTGAAAACATATAACGCTAGGGTCGATCAAATTTCGGGGGCTCCGCCAATGATAAAAGGGCTTGATTCGAAAAAATTCATACAAAAGCCTTTTTCCCTCGAGCGCGGCCCCAAAACCAATCCCCAAAAAATTCTGTATGCCCGAAATTCCCAAATATAACGGTACGACAGATCCTAACGAACACGTCACCTCCTACACATGTGCCATCAAAGGCAACGATTTGGAGAATGATGAGATCGAATCCGTGTTGTTGAAAAAGTTCGGAGAGACCCTCGCAAATGGAGCAATGATCTGGTATCACAACTTACCACCAAATTCCATTGATTCTTTTGCCATGTTAGCAGACTCGTTCGTAAAAGCACATGCTGGTGCCATAAAGGTTGCAACAAGGAAATCGGACCTCTTCAAAGTAAAACAAAGGGGTAACGAAATGCTGAGGGAATTCGTATCCCGATTTCAAATGGAGCGTATGGACTTGCCACCGGTCACAGACGATTGGGCCGTACAAGCTTTCACCCAAGGACTGAACGGGCTAAGTTCGACAGCATCATGTTGGCTGAAACAAAATTTGATCGAGTACCCAGCAATAACTTGGGCAGATGTACACAACCGGTACCAATCAAAAATCAAGGTCGAAGATGATCAATTGGGAGCTCTGTATGGGCATGCACGTCAGAACCACACGACCACTAAAAATCAAACCAATAGAGAACAAAGGTCGAACAGAGACCGATACCAACCGTACGACACAGATCGGATGAACAACGGTTCAGCACGTGATACGGTTCGGAACAACCGAAGGATTGATCGGGGGCAAAATTCTCGGGGACTTATAAGCAAGAGCAGCTTTGATAAATATACAGATCCTATAGAAGTCCCTCGACTATCAGAATAGAACTTCAACATTAGTACATCTGCCATCGTATCGGCCATCGGACGCATCAAAGACACCAGATGGCCTCGACCCATGCAAACCAATCCTGCCCAAAGGAATCCCAATCAAATGTGCGAATATCATGGCACCCATGGCCACAGAACGGAAGATTGCAGGCAACTAAGAGAGGAAGTGGCCCGCTTATTTAACAAAGGGCACCTTCGGGAATTTCTGAGCGATAGGGCGAAGAACCATTTTAGAGACAAGGAATTCGGCAAGCAAAACGAGCCAGAAGAACCGTAACACGTCATTCACATGATCGTCGGTGGCGTCGATTCCCCCCAGGGACCGATGCTTAAACGCACTAAAACATCGATTGCGAAGCGATCTCGAACTCAAGATTATACACCCACAAGGACTTTATCCTTCAGTGATGAAGATACAGAGGGAATCACCCAACCCCATAACGATGCACTGGTAATATCCGTACTCATGAATAAAACTAAGATTAAGCGTGTGTTAATTGATCCAAGTAGCTCGGCCAATATCATCAGATCGAGGGTCGTAGAACAGCTCGGCCTGCAAGATCAGGTCGTACCCGCAACTCTGGTTCTAAACGGATTCAATATGGCATGTGAAACCACTAAAGGCGAGATTACCCTACCGATAAACGTGGTCGGAACCATCCAGCAAACAAAGTTTCACGTGATCGAAGGTGATATGAGATATAACGCCCTCTTCGGAAGGCCGTGGATCCACAGCATGAGAGCCGTACCCTCGACCCTACACCAGGTCCTCAAATTCCCAACATCGGGAGGTGTCAAAATAGTGTACGGGGAACAACCGGCCGCAAAGAAAATGTTCTCCGTCGAAGAAGCAAAATCAATATCCTCGCCTTCACCGATAAAAGGATCAGGTTCAAAGCAGAGCGCCAGATAGCAATCACAGACATCGGCTTCGACCCAGCCAGGTAAGCAGAACATTGAAGAAGATGATGATGATCGATGGATCCCTCGATCCTTCGTAACCCCTGATGATTTCGATGCCACCAAATTAACAATTGAGGAACTGGAGCAAATCGTACTGATCGAACACTGGCCCGAACGAAAGGTATACCTGGGAACGGGTTTGAGCCCCGAACTCAGGAAGAAACTCATTCAATTTCTTATCAATAACATCGACTGTTTTGCCTGGTCCCATCTAGATATAAGAGGGATCTCGCTGGACATAACGGTGCACCAGTTAAGCTTGAACCCTATGTTCAGACCGGTGAAGCAAAAAAGAAGGCCCCAGTCCGAGGAAAAGCACGCATTCATAAAGGACGAGAGGACCATTTGGCCCATTTGCAAGAAACATTCAAGATTCTCAGGAAATACAACATGAAGCTCAACCCCGAAAAATGTGCTTTCGGGGTCGGTTCGGGCAAGTTCCTCGGCTTCATGGTCTCAAATCGGGGAATTGAGATCAACCTCGACAAAATCAAGGCCATCGAAGACATCACCATCGTGTACAGCGTGAAAGCTATACAAAGGTTAACAGGAAGAATTGCAGCCTTAGGCCGGTTCATTTCAAGATCATCGGATCGAAGTCACAAATTTTTCTCCCTACTCAAAAAGAAGAACGACTTCGCGTGGACACTGGAATGCCAACAAGCGTTATAGGAATTAAAACGATACCTCTCGAGCCCGCCACTGCTTCATACTCTGAAAGCGGACGAGCAGCTCTACCTGTACTTGGCGGTATCGGAAGTCGCCGTAAGCAGCGTCCTAGTTCGAGAAGAGCAAGGTACGCAATTTCCCGTTTATTACGTAAGTCGGACCTTAGGGGAAGCGGAAACTAGGTATCCGCACTTAGAAAAATTGGCACTTGCCCTGGTAAGCGCATCTAGAAAGTTAAGGTCGTACTTTCAATGTCACCCCATAAGCGTATTAACCACCTGCCCACTCCGTAATATTTTACATAGGCCCGAACTATCTGGCCGATTGGCCAAATGGGCCATCAAACTCAGTGGGACCGATATCGAATATCAACCCCGCACGGCCATCAAGTCTCAAATTTTGGCAGACTTCATGGCCGACTTCACGCCAACCCTCATACCCGAAGTCGAAAAGGAACTCCTTTTGAAATCAGGTATATCGTCCGGGGTATGGATCTTTTTTATGGACGGTGCTTCGAATATAAAGGGGTCCGGGTTAGGCATAGTTTTGATACCCCCACGGGTAACGTTATTAGGCAAGCTATTAAAACTATCAGGTTAACTAACAACGAGGCCGAGTATGAAGCCATGATTGCAGGTCTCGAACTAGCTAGAAACTTGGGAGCAAAAGTCATTGAGGCGCACTGTGACTCTTTGCTGGTGGTGAGTCAAGTAAACAAAACCTTCGAAGTCCGAGAAGGTAGGATGCAAAGGTATCTGGACAAACTGCTTATCACCTTACACTATTTCAAATAATGGACCCTACGGCATGTTCCACGAGAACGGAATAATGAGGCCGATGCTCTCGCAAATTTGGGATCGTCGGTCGAGGTAGGTGATTTGAGCTCGAAGACTGTCGTCCAACTTTCAAGATCGGTAATCGAAGATGGGCATGCCGAAATAAATTCTACTAGCTTAACCTGGGATTGGAGAAACAAGTATATTGAATACTTGAAAAACGAAAAGCTCTCTTCAGACCCTAAAGATTCCAGGGCCCTACGGACTAAAGCTGCTCGATTTACGTTAGCTGCGGACGGAACACTATATCGAAGAACATTCGATGGACCGATGGCGGTATGCGTGGGTCCGGGAGATACCAATTACATCCTCCGGGAAGTACACGAGGGCACTTGTGGCAATCACTCTAGTGCCGACACATTAGTTTGAAAAGTGATCAAAGCGGGGTATTATTGGATCGATATGGGCAAAGATGCGAAAGAATTTGTTCGTAAATGTGATAAATGTCAGAGGTTTGCGCCAATGATCCATCAAGCCGGGGAACAACTTCACTCGATCATATCCCCGTGGCCATTCATGAAATGGGGGATGGACATCGTCGGCCCTCTACCGTCGACCCCAAGTAAAGCCAAATTTATTTTATTTATGACTGACTATTTTTCTAAGTGGGTTGAAGCGCAGGCGTTCGAGAAAATAAGAGAGAAAGAAGTTATAGACTTTATTTGGGATCATATCATATGCCGATTCGGGATACCCACCGAAATAGTATGCGACAATGGAAAGCAATTTGTTGGCAGCAAAATCACAAAATTCCTCGAAGATCACAAAATAAGAAGGATATTATCGACACCATACCACCCCAGTGGGAACGGTCAGACCGAATCAACGAACAAGACTATTCTTCAAAACTTGAAGAAGAGATTGAACGACGCGAAGGGAAAATAGAGAGAAATCCTGCCTGAAGTCCTTTGGAAATACCGAACAACGTCAAAATCCAGTACAGGGGCGACCCCATTCTCCTTAGTATATGGTTCCGAAGCATTGATACCGGTCGAAGTCGGTGAACCTAGTCCCAAATTTTGATTCATGATGGAAGAATCAAATAACGAAGCTATGAACACCAGCCTTGAATTATCGGACGAAGGACGAGAAGCTGCCCTTATCCGATTGGCCGCCCAAAAGCAACGAATCGAAAGGTACTATAATCGAAGAACTAAACTTCGCCATTTCAAGCCCGGGGACTTAGTGTTAAGAAAAGTCACCATCAATACTCGAAATCCAAATGAAGGAAAATTAGGACCAAATTGGGAAGGACCATACCAGGTGCTCGAGAACGTTGGAAAAGGATCATACAGGCTCGGCATCATAAACGGCAAACAGCTATCAAGCAGTTGGAATGTCTCACATCTAAAACGGTACTACTGCTAAGGTACGACCTTTCCATATTCATCTAACTAACCCATGCAGAAGTCCGGACAAGAGCTGAAGAAGATCTTTCGATCAAGAGCACGCATTGCACTCTTTTTCCCTTAGACCGGTTTTCTCCCAAATGGGTTTTTCGGCAAGGTTTTTAATAAGGCAACCATCGATCGTGCTGCACTTTCAACAATATCCGAGGCCTCTTTCCGACAGACCTCGCATACCGGGGGAGCATCAGGGCCCTCAAATACATCGAGTTCAGATGCAAGAAAGTCATCTCACAACAAGGTTCCAACAGGAAAAATTGTAAGAGCCAAATGGTCAAAATGAACCATGCTCATATAGATCGGCCCAAACATAAACACATGTGCAATGACTTGAGATTTGTTGTGGAACCAGAATTAAGATTCACTCAACTATCAAGCCTACGGGCTACTATAATTCCGAGTTCGAGCAAAACACTCACTCTACCATTAAGCCTACGGGCTACTTAAATTTCGAGTTCAAAACATTCACTCGACTATTAAGCCTACGAGCTACTGTTATTTCGAGTGCGAGCAAAGCACTCACTCTACTATTAAGACCACGGGCTACTTAAATTTCGAGTTCGAAACATTCACTCAACTATTAAGCCTACGGGCTACTGCTATTCCGAGTTTGAGCAAAGCACTCACTCTACAATTTAAGCATACGGACTACTTAAATTTCGAGTTCGAAATATTCACTCGACTATTAAGCCTACGGGCTACTGTTATTCCGAGTTCGAGCAAAGCACTCACTCTACCATTTAAGCCTACGGGCTACTTAAATTTCGAGTTCGAAACATTCACTCGACTATTAAGCCTACGGGCTACTGTTATTCCGAGTTCGAGCAAAGCACTCAATCTACCATTAAGCCTACGGGCTACTTAAATTTCGAGTTCGAAACATTCACTCGACTATTAAGCCTACGGGCTACTGTTATTCCGAGTGCGAGCAAAGCACTCACTCTACCATTAAGCCTACGGGCTACTTAAATTTTGAGTTCGAAACATTCACTCGACTATTAAGCCTACAGGCTACTGTTATTCCAAGTTCGAGCAAAGCACTCACTCTACCATTAAGTCTACGGGCTACTTAAATTTCGAGTTCGAAACATTCACTCGACTATTAAGCCTACGGGCTACTGTTATTCCGAGTTCGAGCAAAGCACTCACTCTACCATTAAGCCTACGAGCTACTTACATTTTGAGTTTGAAACATTCACTCGACTATTAAGCCTACGGGCTACTGTTATTCCGAGTTCGAGCAAAACACTCACTCTACCATTAAGCCTACGGGCTACTTAAATTTCGAGTTCAAAACATTCACTCGACTATTAAGCCTACGGGCTACTGTTATTCCGAGTTCGAGCAAGCACTCACTCGACCATTAAGCCTACGGGCTACTTACATTCCGAGTTCAAAATAATCACTCGAATATTAAGCCTACGGGCTACCTTTATCTCACGTTCGAGCAAGCACGCACTCGACCATTACGCCTACGGGCTACAATATTTCAAGTTCCAAACATTCACTCGACGGATTATGTTCCTTCAAAGTTTGAATCATCGACTCAACAAGCAAACCCAGGGGCTACAAATCTGATCGATCAGAGAGACTACAAGGTCAACATTCGATTAAAAGTCTTCACAAAAAAAAAATAAGTCGACCTGATTATACATATATATACGAAAATTGCCTACGAGATTAATGTACAAACATGAAGAATTAGAAACTAAGCTTCCTGGTCGAGCTCTTCCCCGTCCTCGGATCTGCTTTCGCTACCATCATCATCATCATCATCATCAGAAGCCAAGGCTTTAGCTTCCACTTCGAGCTGTTTTGCCTTTTTTACCTCTTCGGTAAGGTTGAAACCTCGAGCGTGTATCTCCTTGAGGGTCTCCCTCCGAGACCTACACTTAGCAAGTTCGGCAACCCAATGAGCTCGAGTATCGGCGGCCTTCGCCGCTGCCCAAGCCTCCATCTGAGCAGCCTCAGCATCAACCCGATATACAGTAATGGACTTATCCGCCAAGACTTTCGACGATTCAACCTCTGCCTTAGCCTCAGCAAGTCGTGTTTCAAGCTCCTCAATCTTCTTAGCTTGAACCGACCCCTTTTTCTTGACACTTCGAAGTTGAACGTTGGCCGATAATAATTTTGTTAAGATGGTTTATTTTTCCGCTGCTAGGTGGTCGAGGGTCTCCTTCCACCGATTGCATTCAGCTCGAATTTGATCGACTTCTTCTCGAAGTAACCCGATCTTTTCGATCTTTTGCTGCAACTGAGACAATGAAGGGTTAACTTCCACGGTTGAGTCAGACCCATACTTTAACAGAACGAGGCTCACCTGCTTATCGAGCTCGACCCCTTCTTCACGGACATTAGCCAAATCCGCTTGGAGGTCCTTTATAGCCTCGTCCTTTTGGCGGCAAAGAAGCCGCAGGGCATCTCTCTCACCTGAGACCTTCCGGAGCTCGGCCTCACACTAGCTAAGATCGACTCGAAACCTACTAATGGCCTGCACAGTAAGAAACACGATTCAAGTATGGAAAAGAACAAAGAAACCAAGTATGGAAGAATCATTACCAACGTTGAGCCTCCTCTAATAAAAGAGAAGCGTCACCGATATCGGAACCATCGTCGACTCCAATAAAATAATCTCTAAAAGGATCCCCTGCACCAGAGCCTGCGCAGATATCGGGAGTCTTCAATTCTCGAGCTTTCTTCAGCGCCTCCTCAAAAAAAGATGGAAGAGAAGGCGAATCATCCATTGTCATAGACCCGAGCAAATCGCTCGGAGTACTCTGGTCGAGATTTTGGTCTTCGGAAACAACCCCAACAGGCACAGCTGCCATCAGCTCGGGAACTCTGGCAACCTCGATGGCCTCCGTAGACCGGACTACCAAAGCCGATGAGTTATTTTCTTCTTCTTCTTATCTCAATCGTTGGACCGAGTCAATCAAAAGTGCAATTATTTTTCTCTTCACCCTGCGAGTTTTGGGCTTGGGGTCCTCTGACCGAGAGGAAGGCCTCAAACCGGCATCTCTGGTTACGCCTGCATAAGAGAAAATCGGTAACGAATAGAATGCAAAGAATACTTCGAAGGAAACAAGAAGCAAACCTCACCATGGTTCTTGGCCTCCCATCTGCCTTTTGCCAAATCACGCCAAGTGCGCTCGGCGTAAGAGGAGGTCGAGGCCAACTTCCGAACCCAGTCCTCGAGGTCGGGCACCGCTTGTGGCATCCAAGGGGCAGCTGAACATCAGGGAAGGACATCAGAAAAAATCGGAAAAGCACCTGAAAAGTGAACAAAAATCACTTACGGTCAAAATTCCATTCTTCAGGGAACGACATCTTCTCCTCCGGAATGAGATCGCGGGTCCTCACTCGGATATAATGACCCATCCAACTTCGATCCTTGTCTTCATCGATGCTCGACATTAATGCCTTCGATGCCCGACGATGAAGTCTGATTAGTCCTCGAAAGATCTGAGACCGATACAGTCGAATGAGGTGGTTCAGAGAAAAATCCAACCCTCCGGCTTTGATAGAGAAGAAGAGCAATAAGATCACTATACGCCATAAAGAGGGATGGATTTGGCCAAGAGTGACTTGATACCTTTTGCAGAAATTAATAATCACCGGGTCGACGGGTCCCAGTGTAAAGGGATAAGTGTAAACACTTAAAAAAACCCTCCACGTAAGTGGTAACATCCTCATCGGAAGACGGAATTTGCAACACGACCTCGGAACTCCAGTTGCAGTCTTTTCGGACGGCCTCGAGGTGATCCTCCGATATAGAGCATGTATACATCGATACGTGTTCACATCGACCCGGAACGGAGGAAGGGTTCTCCACCTTAAAATCGGTTTTCAAAATGCACGGGCCAGGAACATAGTCATGAACTGACGGCTCCACCGGCGCCTTATCATCAGACGGCCGTGAGGAAGAGGCCTTTTCCTTCTGAGGTACGGTTTTGAAAGTTTTCGCCATTGATATGAAAGGAAAGAGTGCAAAGGAAGAAGTAGATAGCACCAAAATTCTGGTATAGACGGCCCCGTAGTAGTGAAGTAGAGAGGATAAATAGAAAAGTTGGGAAGAAGAGAAGGCGCAAAAGTGGTAAAAGTTGTGTGAAAAGACTATTTATAGACTAAGGCTTGACGGTTCAGTATCAGTGGTGGCCGACCACCGTCTGACACACATTAAATGCCTCGGTAAAATCGAGCCGATGGGATAGCTATCACATATGTCGAGGTCGGGTTCGATAGAAACGTCGGCATAAATTTGATCGAGCCGCAGGGAAATCATATCGTTCCTCGCCACATCCTTTCCGAGAAACGAGGGGACTATCTTTGTACGGTCAAAACCGATTCTCAATCATAAAGACCGGTCGAGACAATGACGTTTCAATCGAAGGGTATCCACATGGCAAGCTCGGACGAATTCCGAAGTAGAGACGTCGAGCTTCGAGCTATAAGACCAATCAACGGCAAAACTCGATATCATTATCGAGCCCGCGTTCGAATCGGATTACGGGACAACGCCGACCGACACAGGCCCCGAATATCAATGCTCCAAGGCAGAACCGAGCTCGAACTAAGACTGGGGATTCGATCTAGCACCGAGCTCAAGTCAGTGCCAAGCTCGCAGACAAGAGCCGTTACAACCGCACCAAGGGAGAGAATCTTGGCGAGAATCAAGGGAGAGACAAACCATCGTAGGTTCTCCACTATATGTATTATTTTATTATATTGTTATAGATAAAGTAGTGACCCTCTACTATAAAAAGGGAGATACACTGTAATAGAGAGGGGTCCTCAAAAAAATACATTAAGATTTCATTGTGCTTGTTCTCCTAATATTTTCGGGTCTTCCCGTCCATCATTCCCATTTCATAGCAAAAAATATATGTATTGTCATTTTGTATCAAAGAAATTTGCATACCCTTAGAACCATATCTAAATTTAACGTTATCCGATTTTTCGGGTAAAACACAGAACACTCTACTAGGGAGTTGTTTAAAAAAACAATCCTTTCATACTCTCTCTAAAACAAATACAACTACCTAACAAATTGAGACATAAGAATTACGGTTTATGTTATATGAAATACTAATTTTATCTATTAGCCAGTTTAGATATATTTTTTATAAGTTTTGTCAAAACAAATGAGATAAAATTTTCATGTGAAAATTTCATTTAGTTCTAAATAATAATGAAATCGCAACCGTGAAATTCCATTATTAGAATTAGAGCCTAGATGAATTGTGTCTTTCATTATTATTTTTTCCTTAATAAATGAAAAATATAAAAAAATTCTAAATAAGAGTGTCACTTTTAGATATAATGTGTATATGTGGTTTTACTACGTATAAATTTCTTAGTCTTATTATCTTATACTCCATAAATATAGGTATTTTGATTTCTTTCTTTCAATGCTCTTTTTTTTTTTTTTTTTGCTTTTCTATTTCGTATTCTCTCTATCAAATTCTCCATCACCTAATTAAATAATCTCTTATTACAGAAAATTCGTTACTTCCCATCAAACTTCTATTTTCTATTTGTTCACTATTTTCTCTCTCTTTCCTACGGTTAGTCTATAAAGTTATAAACTTTACTTTCATTTTCATGCCTACAAATCTCCATTAATCTTCTTCTCCAATTTTCGGGGGAATTCCCAGCAGTTTGTTTCTTGCAATTTTAATATTTCCGTTACCCATACTATAAATTGAGAAAAAGTTAAAAAGAAAAAGTTTGATCAGAAAAAGAAATCATTTAGTAAAAACCAAAGAGATCCAAGTAAAGAGAAGCTACGAAGTAATTGTCATCACATGCAAATGTAAAATCGTAATTATAAAACTTACCATATTCGGCACTTACGAATAGTATATCCAGCACTGAAGAAAACATCCAATAGGATATAGCAAACACTTTCTCAATATTCTTCTTCCCAACGCAAAAAAAAAAAAAAAAAAAAAACCTATATTCATGAGTCAGACATGAGAGATATATACTTAACACTGATAAATAAGAATGCATACTTTATTATTTCTATGACCATCATTTCAAATGCACCACAAAATTAATAAAGCCAAAAGAATGTAGGAGGCAAAGTAAGTCAAACAGTTACAAACGTGAATAGATAATATACTATAAAAAAAAATTATGTTTAATTCCAACTTATCAGTATCACAAGGGCAATTAAAAGCTGGAAATTCTGAACATATGAAAGATGGAAATTTAGTGAATCAAACTCAAGAAAAAACACATCAAATTAAAACAAACCATCAAATACATAACTCAATGAATTCACTAAAATATATAATTACTACTATAATTTAATTAAAATTCTTTGGGCGAAAGAGCAGAGCGGCATCAAAATGAAAAAAGCATTAGAGAGAATTGGAGATCAAAATAAAAAAATAAAAAAAGGGTGAAAAGGTTGAGATGGTATTCCCATTCTTCATTTGCGAAGGACGAACACCGAAAATTAAATAGGTGAAGGATGGTTTTTTGTTTAAAATTGTGGAAATTGAAAAGCTAGAAGTTTTGAATTTGAAACAGTGTCTTTTTCTTTCCTATTTATCATGCAATTAAATCAATATTGAAACTGTGCGGCTGCAATTAAAGCCGTAAATTAAATATTTTGAAATGATGTCTTTCTTTTTCTGTCTCTTTCTTCGTGGAGGGAGTATGGAAAGTTTGTATAGTAAATCTGAGACGTTTAATTTTTTTTTAATCATAAATATGAAAATGAAAGAGTAAAGAAATTAGATATTTATTCCTACAATAAGTCTTTTACAATAAGAAATAGAAATGAGTCAAGTAGTAATAACTAAGACATATTCTTACAATAAGATAAAATAAACAAACGTAGGAAAAAGGACAAAAACGGATAAGAATGTAGAGAAGATCAAAGGGTGTAAACGGTGACAATATGAAGGGGTATTACGTTTGTTTTTCTCAATTAATTTTCTTAATTATTTGTATTAGAATGTGTATTTACATTTTTATACAAAAATATTTTTAAAGTAATGTTTGATTGGAGGGCAAAGTGGTCACTTAGTTTTTAATAGGTAAAATTGTAAATCAACTTTTGACTTTTGGGTGTTTCTACTTTTAGTATAACTAGTTTCTATTTAAATTTTTTGCGTCGATCAATAAAAAATTTATATGATTAGAAAATAAATTTATAAATTCATATTAAATTAACAAAAATATATATTACAATAGACAAAGTTCTTTCCATAATTGTATTAACGAGTGACAAATTTTTCAAATGAAAAGACATTTTCTAAAGCATCAAAATCAACAATTAGGTAGTACTATTACTTGAATAAAATATAAATTAAACGACACTCTATACGCTAAGTACCAAATATCACTAACTATTTATTAGCATAATAGAAGGAGGAAAATCATCCTCCGAGAAAAAGTGTTCAGTTACTCAACAGTAAAATTGTCGGTCTTTCATAATCTCAATTTTGTTTTTAGAATCATCACAATATTTTTAAAATATCTTCATCCTAACTTATAAACTATTGAAAATCGTTAAAACATTATATAACATAGCAAACACACTCAAAGAAGTCATTCCACCTAATTTTCTTCCAAAAAATCATATTCGTATCATATGAAACAAAATCTTATATCGAATAAATTTTTTAACATTAAAATATGTACTTGTGATTTTCAAATCTATAGTAAAATTTTACAACCTAAATTTTTGTGCTTAATTGTTTTTTTTTTGTCAACAAAAGAGCGAGCTTGTATTAAGTAGTTAAAGAGAGCTTAATTGTTGATTCCACTCTATTTATAGTTTTAATTCTAATACGGAAGTTACCAATAATTTATGTTACACATTATCAATTAGCATCTAGTTTGTATAGAGTTTCATGCAAATGATAAAAATACATTACTAAGTATTAGAGTATTTTTTTTAACTTTAAAAATGTCTTTCAATTTAATTTGGTATCAAATACACTATAAGACATTTCAATTTACGCAAATTTAAACTTATAACCAATTCATGTGAATAATTTAAAATTACTAAAATTTTGATGAATAATTACAATCCATAAAAATCACTTAAATTTCAAGTATCAATCACCAATGATATATATTATATACAGAATTAAAAAACTAAAATATAAAAATATTCTTTAAAGCAATCAACCTAACCTCTATTCCTTTCTTAATCGTCACAATCGTCACCCTTTTTTTTTTTTGTCTAATCTTTTTTCTCTTCCGATTGATTTTGATTCCTACTTTTAAAAAAGTAAAACATGCCTTCTTTTTTCCTCCATTAGTTACATGCTATTTTGAGGCTATTTGGTTTGGCTACTCGTTTATATCAGGTCCACATTTTAAATCCGCTGCCTAGGAATAAGAAATATCTCATTTATGTATACTGCCTTCTCTAAGCTCTAGTATTTTCTACACAACGTTATACTTCTTTTTAAAAAATCTGTCCTTATTACAACACTTTATTCTAACTTATTTCATATAGTTTCTTCTCGCATTAATGATGGAGAAAGCATCAAAATCAACTTTAGGCAGTAAAACGATAAAAAAAAGTAGCTAAAATAATCAAAAGCTAATAGTATATATGTTGAAGGTTATTATATTTGAATAGTACCATAAAAATAAAGGGAAAAATTATTTGTCTCATTATGCTATAAATTCAATTGACAGATCACATAGGACAAACTTAGAAGTTAGCCAGTACAAGAAGAAGTATCTCATCAAAAAAATCGCACATGCAGGTAAAGAAATAATGAGAGAGGACTGAGGAGAACATATAAAACTTATCAAGCTGTGAAGCAATAAGTGTTAATCCCGTCAATATTGGTTTATTTGTAAATAATAATTCTGGAAAATATAAGTTATCGTAATGAAAAAGTAATTAATTCGAGCCCACTGAATTCACAGTGTTTCCTTAAGGAATTTAATCCCCTCCAAGTACCCAAGGTTATGGATTATTTCCTCCCAGGATAGAACGAATAACACACTGGTGTAGCGGTACTTCAAACCCCAGTGTTTCAGCGAACACAAAGTTCGGTAGCAAATCATACTTACAGTTGCTTTGTTTGAAGTTAAAACAATGCAGAACAAAGGAGTAGAAACTCAGAAAATCGTATGGAAATGCTGAGAGGAAGGAGTGCAATGTATAGCCAAGTTGAGCGTTTTCAGTTTTGTTGGTGTTTTCGTTTTTTGTTCGTGTCTTTCTTCAAAAGTTGCTGCACATATATATAGCAGCCAGCTTTGAAGATGAACGACCCTCCATCCTCAATGGTGGAGCATGCACTAGCTTGTTTGTGGAGCAAGCACTTGGCCATGGTGGGAAGAGCATTAGGCGGCTGCCATTGCAGCTGGTGGTCAATACACGGATTGGAACATATCTATTACAAATACGGATAATCTTACCTTAATATTTACTATTAACAAATAAATTTGCTCCAAAAAATCAATCATTTGACCAAATCCGAATCCGAATCCGAATCCGAAGCCGAAGCCGAAGCCGTAGCCGTAGCCGAAGCCGAGCGAGCGAGCGACGACGACGACGCGAGGCTTGCTTTCTTCTTAACTCTTTAAGAGCTACAAGAAGAGCAATTATATATATACCCACCAAAAATCTTTTCCTCTTTCAATATGGGACAATGTATCATTGTCAAGAGGGAGAAACTTAAAATTTTACTCAAAAATTTTATTTTTCCTCCATTTCCCATTCACCCTCATTTTAAGACTATTTCATCTTAAATAACAAAAACCTCAACAATCCCCCACATGAATGGGGAATGGCTATATCACGGAAGTATGCATGGAAAACTGTGTGATTTGCAAGCAAGGATTAATCGCATCTGGATAAGTAGGTTTACCTTTGAACTTTTCGTAGTAAACTTATGTCGGATATACTCGGTCAATCGGTAGATTTGATATCTTTGAACCGTCGATCTTTGGTGTATACCTAGACAACCATAATTCACACAATCAACCCTTAACCGTCTTTAGTTCTCATTGTTGTGTTCGTTTCAGCCATGAACACTGCCTGATTTCATAAGTGAGTAGAGAACTGGTCTTACAAAGTTCTCCTTGAAGCGGCTAACACTTCACACTTACATAGGTAATTCCTAAACGTGTCATCCTGTAGATACACTATTTGATATACCCCGTATCAAATTTAGAAATCATTAAAAAGCCTTAATGCTTTATCCTTGGTACTGAACATTGTCTCATCACGAGAACGGACTAAAATTTTATTTGACAATATTGAACCGTCATTAATGACTTTGTTTGATCTCCTTGAACCTAGATCTTGGGATCTCCAGTCTTCTAGGTAGAGTTACCGCCACAATGACTTGTTCTCGGCCATAGCCCCATTTCCCTTGATGATTTCTCAACTACCTCTCTAGTTAGGCCTTTTGTAAGTGGATCCGACATATTATCACTTGACTTTACATAGTCAATCGTGATAATTCCTCTAGAGAGTAATTGCCTAACGGTTTTATGTCTTCGTCATATATGACGAGATTTACCGTTATACATAACGCTCCCACCCCTTCCAATTGCCGCTTGACTATCACAATGTATGCATATTGGTGCCAACAGTTTGGGCCAAAATGGAATGTCTTCCAAGAAATTCCGGAGCCATTCAGCTTCTTCACCGGCTTTATCTAAGGCTATGAATTCAGCCTCCATTGTAGAGCGGGCAATACATGTTTGTTTGGACGACTTCCAAGATACTGCTCCTCCACCAATAGTGAATACATATCCACTCGTGGACTTAGAATCAGTCGAACCGGTGATCCAATTTGCATCACAGTATCCTTCAATCACCGCAGGAAATTTACTGTAGTGCAAGTCAAAGTTCTGGGTATGTTGTAAATATCCCAAAAATCGTTTCATTGCCATCCAATAAGATTGGCCTGGATTGCTCGTATATCGACTCAGTTTACTTATAGCACAAGCTATATTTGGTCGTGTACAATTCATGATATACATTAAGCATCCCAACACACGAGCATAATCCAATTGTGATATGCTTTGTCCTTTATTCTTTGCTAATGCAAGATTCACATCAATTGGAGTCTTTGCAACTTTAAAGCCCAAGTGCTTGAATTTTTCAAGTACTGTCTTAATATAATGAGATTGTGACAATGCCAGACCTTGAGGAGTCTTATGGATCTTAATTCCCAAAATTAAATCAGCAACTCCCAAGTCTTTCATATCAAACTTGCTATTGAGCATACGCTTAGTAGCATTTATGTTGGCAATGTCATTACTCATTATCAGCATATCATCCACATATAGGCAAACAATGACTATGTGATTTGGAACATTTTTAATGTACACACATTTATCACATTCATTTATCTTAAAACCATTTGACAACATTGTTTGGTCAAATTTTGCATGCCATTGTTTGGGTGCTTGTTTTAGTCCGTAAAGAGACTTAACAAGTCTACATACCTTCTTTTCTTTACCTGAAACCACAAACCCTTCAGGTTGTTCCATGTAAATTTCTTCCTCCAACTCTCCATTTAAAAAGGCCGTCTTAACATCCATTTGATGAATTTCAAGACCATACACTGCAGCTAATGCTACTAACATCCGTATGGACGTAATTCTTGTAACTGGAGAGTATGTATCAAAGTAGTCTAGACCTTCTCGTTATCTATACCCTTTGACTACGAGTCTTGCCTTGAATTTATCAATAGTGCCATCATTTTTTATTTTTCTCTTAAAATCCATTTAGAACCCAAAGGTTTATTTCCACGAGGAAGATCAACCAATTTCCATGTATGGTTGTTCAATATGGATTCTATTTCACTATTGACTGCCTCTTTCCAAAACAATGATTCCGAAGAAGTCATAGCTTCTTTAAATGTTTGAGGCTCATTCTCCGATAAGAAAGTCGCAAAATCTGGTCCAAATAAAGTAGACGTTCTTTGACGTTTACTACGTCTTGGATCCTCCTGATTACATGTACTTTCTTTTGTTTCTTCCCGAGGTCGTTTAGATCCTTCACCAAACGACTCACATTCCTTTTTATACGGATATATATTTTCAAAAAACTCAGCATTATCTGATTCTATAACCGTATTATTATGAATGTCGGGATTTTCTGATTTATGAACCAGAAATCGATATGCTTTACTATTTGTCGCATATCCTATGAAAACACAATCAACGGTTTTCGGTCCTATCTTTACCCTTTTGGGTTTAGGAACTTGCACTTTTGCCAAACACCCCCACACTTTAAAATAATTCAAGTTGGGCTTCCTTCCTTTCCATTTTTCATATGGAATGGATTGTGTTTTGCTATGGGGCACTCGATTTAATATTCGATTAGCCGTAAGAATAGCTTCCCCCCACAAGTTCTGTGGCAAACCAGAACTTATTAACAATTCGTTCATCATCTCCTTTAATGTGCGATTCTTTCTTTCCGCAATTCCATTAGATTGGGCCATGTAAGGGGCTGTTATTTGATGAATAATTCCATATTCTAAACATATTTCTTCAAAAGGAGATTCATATTCACCACCCCTATCACTTCTTATCATTTTTACTTTCTTGTTAAGTTGCATTTCAACTTCATTTTTGTATTGCCTGAATGCGTCTATTGCTTCATCTTTACTATTCAGTAAGTAAACATAGCAATATCGAGTACCATCGTCAATAAAAATTATGAAATACTTCTTTCCACCGCGAGATGGTATTGACTTCATGTCACAAATATCTGTGTGAATTAAGTCTAAAGGATTTGAATTCCTTTCAACTGACTTATAAGGATGTTTAACATACTTAGATTCCACACATGTTTGACATTTTAATTTTTCGCATTCAAACTTAGGCAGTACTTCCAAGTTAATCATTTTCCGCAAGGTTTTATAATTGACATGACCCAAACGTACATGCCATAAATCATTTGACTCAAGTAAGTAAGAAGAAGCTGAAATATTATTATTGTTTTCCACAACCATTACATTCAGATTGAAAAGGCCCTCGGCGAGGTAACATTTTCCTACAAATATTTCATTCTTACTTATGACAACCTTGTCGGACACAAAAACGTACTTAAAACCGTGCTTAACAAGAAGTCTAGTAGAGACTAAATTCTTTCTCATTTCGGGAACATGAAGGATATTGTTCAAAATCATGACCTTGCCAGAAGTCATTTTCAGAAATATCTTTCCATATCCTTCAACTTTTGCTGTTGAAGCATTTCCCATATAAACTGTCTCTCCAGGTCCAGCAGGAGTATAAGTAGCAAAAGTTTCTCTAACTGCACAAACATGGCGAGTGGCTCCTGAATCAAACCACCACAGTTTAGGATTTCCCAACAAGTTACATTCAGAAAGCATGGCACACAAGTTATTAATATCATCATGGTTTACTACCATGTTTGCTTGACCCCTTTTCTTGTCTTTCTTCGGAGCACGACACTCCGTAGATTTGTGTCCGATTTTTTCACAGTTGTAGCAGTTTCCACTGAACCGCTTCTTACTTGGGTTGTATTTCGGACCAGAAGCCTTCTTCCTCTTTTTGTTATCTTCAACAATATTTGCTTCCATTATTGTTGAATTTACACGGCCTCTCCTTTCAGCAGCTTTATTGTCCTCTTCGATTCTCAACCGAACAATGAGATCTTCAAGGGACATTTCCTTTCGTTTGTGTTTCAAATAATTTTTAAAATCCTTCCACAACGGAGGCAACTTCTCAATCATTGCTGCTACTTGGAATGCTTCATTGATGACAAGACCTTCAGCAAGTAGATCATGAATAATCACTTGCAATTCCTGAATTTGGTAATAACAGACTTGCTATTTACCATTTTGTAGTCCAAAAATTTTGCGGCAATGAATTTCTTCATCCCTGCATCTTCAGTTTTATATTTCTTTTCAAGCGCATTCCATAATTCTTTTGACGTCTCCACGCCACTGTATACATTATACAGATTATCATCAAATCCGCTAAGAATATAATTCTTGCATAAAAAATCAGAATGCTTCCACGCTTCAATCACGATAAAGCATTCATTCTCTGGAGTTTTATCTGGCAGATCAGGAACATCTTCCTTGATGAACTTCTGTAGACATAACGTAATTAAGTAGAAGAACATCTTCTTCTGCCAGCGCTTGAAATCAATCCCGAAAATTTTTTTGGGTTTTTCTGCCGGTGCCAATGCCGGTGTTCGGCTTGTCGATGCGTTGGCAGTCACCATCGGAACAGCTTGGTTTTCGCTTTCAGTCGTTATTTTTTTCTGGAAAAAAAAAATGATACAAACAAATGTTTAATACACGTTTTCAAACTGGAGTAAAAATCACGTAGATTTGAATCTCCAACAAAACGCCACGAATGCTTTACTCTCCAATACGGGAGTACACAAAACTACAAAGGTTTTAGTTTGCAGAATAATAAGAATAACACAAATACAGAAATAAATATTAAATTCCTTAAGATTGTTAGTCCTGCTAATATTGTTGTATTTATAAATAATAATTCTAGAAAATATAAGTTATCGTAATGAAACAGTAATTAATTCGAGCCCACTGAATTCACAGTGTTTCCTTAAGGAATTTAATCCCCTTCAAGTACCCAAAGTTATGGATTATTTTCTCCCAGGATAGAACGAATAACACACTGGTGTAGCAGTACTTCAAATCCCAGTGTTTCAGCGAACACAAAGTTCGATAGCAAATCACACTTACAGTTGCTTTGTTTGAAGTTAAAACAATGCAGAACAAAGGAGTAGAAACTCAGAAAATCGTATGGAAATGCTGAGAGGAAGGAGTGCAATGTATAGCCAAAGTTGAGCGTTCTCAGTTTTGTTGGTATTTTCGTTTTTCGTTCGTGTCTTTCTTCAACAGCTGCTGCACATATATATAGCAGCCAGCTTTGAAGATGAACGACCCTCCATCCTTCATGGTGAAGCATGCACTAGCTTGTTTGTGGAGCAAGCACTTAGTCCAAAAAATTAATACTCTGATTGAAACATATCCGTTACAAATGCGGATAATCTTACGTTAATATTTACTATTAACAAATAAATTTGGTCCAAAAAATCAATCAATCAATCCGAAGCCGAAGCCGAAGCCGAAGCCGAACCGAGCGACGACGACGGCGCGAGGCTTGCTTTCTTCTTAACTCTTTAAGAGCTACAAGAAGAGCAATTATATATATACCCACCAAAAATCTTTTCCTCTTCCAATATGGGAAAATATCTCATTGTCAAGAGGAGGAAACTTAAAATTTTACTCAAAAATTTTATTTTCCCTCCATTTCTCATTCACCCTCATTTTAAGACTATTTCATCTTAAATAACAAAAACCTCAATAATACGCACATGAATAAAGAAACAATAAGAGTGGAAAACTTATAAAGGTTACCAAGCTCAGGAAAAAAAAATTATTATAGCAATGCAATTTCGTGCGTTTGACACTCCTTCAGAGAACTGTATTGTGTAAATAAAGAGCAAACAATGCTTGTGACTTGGCTAATTTCCTACACACCAAAGAATATTTTTAATCAAAAGACAAAAGTGATTAATTACATCTTCTATAAAAGTAACTATTGATTACACAATTATTTTTACTAATCTCAAAAATCTTCCTAAAGTAGTTTAAGTGCATTAACATTAAGATACACTAAACAATACATGACCTATATCAATCAGAAAATCCAAGCGAGTTCCACTATATATTATTCATAAAACCCAAAAATATTAAAAGCAAAAAAGGAAAACAAACACTCCATGTATCAAACCCATCAATAGATATGTACCTGAGTAAAGTAGAATTAGGGGAGTATCATTTTGATATAGAAAGAAAAGAAAAACCCACATCTTCGTAAAGAAAACAAAGACGCTTTTCCCACATATATTAACTTTTCTTCTTGTGTCTTTTGCCAAATAATTCTCTTCCATGATTCTGTACGCTAAGTGGAACTTACACATATATAGAGTAAAAAATATAAAAAATTAGAATAAACTAACCCGACCCAACCTTCAATAAAAAAGAAAAATATTGAAAATCTTGCTAACATATAATCTGTATTCAAAATATTTATATTCACAATAAAAGATATAAGACAAAATTCCATCAAACGCAACCTTAACAAAGAGCGTCCTTGGAGCATTCAATTTCCTCCTAGAATCCAGCCCACCGTTTGTCCATGATAACCCTATGAATAATAGGATTTTCCTTCAACTATGTGACACTAATAAAAATTCTAAGTGTATAAATTATAAGAGTCCTAATGAAAGTTTAACTTTGATTGGATAGTATAAATCGTATCTAATATGATTCCTATTGAAAATAAACTATACACTTTGTATGGTCTGTATATGTGCAATTCAAATCGGAAAAGAATTTTAACTTTGGGTAATTACAATTATATCCGTAAATTATATAAATATTTAAGAGTATAAAAGTCGATCAAGATTTTAGGGATATTTTAGTCGTTCAATATTTAGCATTAAATATTCGTGCTTTTATAATAATATAGATATAGATATAGATAAATATAGATAGATAGATAGATATAGATATAATATGAATTGATCAAACATGATAAAGAACAAGAAAAACTGAAACATTTGCAACTCAAACATAAAATCGTGTTGCTTACACAACTCTACATATGTAATCATCCAACTTGTAATTTGGGACCTATCACTAGGGAAACATCAAACAAGGATAACTCAATAGCCTAACCTAATGATGGATACCTTGTAGCCCAATAACAAAGCGAAGTTCAGAAGGCGACGGCATTAATGAAATTATCATAGACTAACCCCAAAATGATCATAATGGCCTCATTAGATAAGGATAATTAAAATAACTTAGGGTCATCTTACAACTTGGTCCCGTAGCTCAGTTGGTTAGAGCGTTGGTCTTATGAGCCGAAGGTCGCGGGTTCGAGCCCCGCCGGGACCAACATTTTTCATTCCCCACAGTCTAGGTCTGGGTCTATATCTTTCTGTAGCTACGTATTTTTGGACCCTTAAAGTTAAACTGCTTAGTACGTATCGCATTGGGTCCAGGCACTGAATTTTGGTAGGGCCAGATGCACCTAACTCCAATATTTTTATTTTTCATACCTTACAACATTATTTGTTGTGATATTATTGCACAACTTTAATGATCACCTTAAATATTCAGCAACTAACATATAGTAACAGCAAGAACAATCAAGATTGACTGTGATTATGCTTATCTTAAGTGAAATTCACCAACTTCAATCATTATCTTCATTGTTTTCCGTTTTATTTTCTCCTATTATTATGCTTGGCAGTTGGCACAATAAGCAACTTTTAAGCTGACCAAATTGTAGGGATAATTTGTCTTTCTAACTTTTACCCCATTAAGCCTAGTTATGAAGCTGAATATTTGATAATTATCATAGTTTAAAAGTTATATTATTTGTGTGTCGCACTATGCATGTTGTGTAGGAGTATTATTTTTGACTAATCGTTACTTAAAACTTTATATAATCATCGAGCAAATATGTTTTTTATTAGATTATAGACTTTCTTGAAAACTTTAGGCTACCTACCGTCAAATACATGCAAAGGGACATATACATACCTACATTTTCTAAAGATATTGTCCTACGTATTTTTCCTTTAATAAAAAATTCCCAGTTTGACCTTAAAAAATGTAGTCTAAGAAGGGACAAGAAAAGACTAGTTAATTACACTAGACCAGATTCACTATTGAATTCTTGATACTTAAGCGGCATAATATTTCTTTATCATATCCTCAATCATTTGTATGTCATGAAAAAGATGGTAGACAAACAAGAAAATTAACAATATAAGCTTCCAGATGTCATTTGAAGGTTTGGAGTTTCTTCAAATTTTACAGTAAGTGTTTGTCTTCAAAAACAGCAAAAAGTTCAGTATTTGAAAATATAGGAAACTGATTTTAAGAAATAATAAAAAGGTAACATCTTTCAAGATTTAGTTCAAACAAACACTAATATTACTGTATATGTCAGAAGAAATTTAAAAAGATAAAGAAAAAGGTCCTATCTTTTACTCAAATGCATGAGAGTAAATTTTTCCTTTGTCTTGATAGTTGGTCTATAAAAAGAAGCAGAAGTATTTTTCTCTTCAAAGAACTCCAACTACTCCTGAAAAAAAAAAGAAAAAAGAAAAAAAAGAGAGCACGCCAACAACACTATACCATAAACTTCTCCTATATCATTTTGTGCTAAGGATGAGAATCATCCTAATCAAACCCCAAAGCATGGTGAAAATAGAGCCGCGGGGATTGGTAATCGAAAAATAGCCGATATTTATAAAATCAATGAAAAATAGTAATTATTTTATATGAAGGTAAAATCCGGAAAATTACCAGCATAATATATTGGATTATGGAGCTCCTGCGTATAATCTTTCAGCATATTATGTTAGAATTTCAACACATTATGCTGATATCTCATATAGCTAAATTTTGATTATTTTTAAATTATTTATTTTCAATTACTAAATCACATTATTTATGATTTTTTTTTCCGAAAGCATGCCATGGTTAACAAGAACAACTGGTTCTTCCGCTGTCCCTACCAGCAGCAATTTATTTTGTTGACTAAACAACAAAAATGCTTTATTGGAGTTTGTTTAGCCCTCCTTTGATAGAGGAGAAACAGGCCCTTTGTTCTTTTCAAATTTTAACTGATGGAGTACTTTTCTTTTCGTTGCTTTTTTTTAATTTTATATTCATCTGATTCCTTGGTAGTTGGTAGTTCAACTTCTTTTGGAAAAACATGCTCTGTTATTTTGTGTCATGGTGATGGGGCCATGACAAATGTCCATATTCCACACAATCACAAATTATACCAACCATTTGTTCTTTCTTTCTTTTCTTTTTATGTCACTTTTTCTCAAGTATTTCTTCTCTTCTACTCATCCTATATATTTTTTTCCACTGCCATCACTACTCTAGCACTTAATTGATTTTCTTCTTTTTATTCTGTTTTTTCTTCGCATTTTGGAGATACCCATTTGCCAGAAAGGGCTATAACTAAGCCTACATGTGAAGACTTTTTTTGCTGGTATGCTTTGTTTTACACACAATTTGTTTACTCTGTTCTGTTTTTCAAGTTTACATTTTTATTTGTTATTCTTTGTTTATGGTGTAAATAGTATCTGGGTATTATTCAGTTCCTTGAAATTTGAAACAGAAACTAGAATCTGTCTGGTAATGGGGAAAAGCAATCAAAGGTGTCAGTTTAATTGATTATTGGTGCTTTCATATTGTTTCTGTGAGTATTGAGTAAATCCCTCTAAACGTTTTACAATTTTGTAGCTGATGATCTGTTGCTACCCAGTAAAGTCAAATTATTAGGACATTCTTATTTTGACAAAACATACAAATAGGTCTGAGCCAGTTGAATATCGCCACAGTTATAGAAGTTTGATAGGAAGTGTACTGTGTGCATAGGGTGTAAACTGACGACCTATTTTGTTCATAGTGTATAGCACTCCACGAACAATAGAAAGTATACTACAGAATTGGACATGGTGGAACTTGTTGGGATATATTTTTAGGGTTAATCTTTTGGGTTGACGGATGTAGAGGTTTAGTTATGGTTTCATTCAAATCGAGAAGCTTTGGCTCGGATCCTGTATACGTGTTAAAAAATTTACAATATAAGTACAAATAATTGGTCCAACCCAGTAAATCATAATAAGTTGTGGTAAAATTTTGAATTCGAAACCATAAAGTTCAAATCCTGTGCAATAGCTAACGTGTAAAATATGTAAACTGTCTGATAATTTCTGGTGATGGCTGGAAGGTTTGGGACTATTAATTCATTATTAATTGCTTACTTGCTAAATTATTTGTAGCTAAAAATGTATTTCAATTGGAAATTCTGGGAAAACCGTTAGTTTCTTTGCTCAGATGAAGTTTGTTTTGTATTGATTAATTCCTGATGTACTTTCTGTTAGTCAAACAGGTAAGCTGTGTTAAGAGCTTTCAACAAGTCGTTGAGCGCTTGTGAGTATATGCGAATAGTTTTTTGTTGGCCCACTGCACCACTATTCCCTTCTCATTTTCTGACTATCTGTATTTAGTTATTCCAGTCAGTTGTAGTTCAATAGTGCATTGAGTAAGAAGCACTTGTATCTTGTTATGGTAATATAACCTACGCTCAGCAGGGTTTAGTCCATATATTTGCCTTAGCTAGTTCACCTTGAGAACTAAAAGTAATGTATTCACAAACATTATGGCTTGATTTTAGGAAGAAATGATCACACATTGTCCTTCTAGAGTTGCAGTCAACCAAAATCTCTCACCTTCCTGCAGACCCCAATGTGAAATGTGAAGTAAATTTGAACTTGAGACCTTATGGTTCTCAATCCACTTCATTGATCACACCCTTGGATGCTATTCTTAATCTGTTATATAACTTTACTTCCCCTTTTTTCCCTTTGTATGGGTGAAAGGACTTCTTGTTGTCAACTCGATCAGTTGAATGAATATTTTCATGGATAATGCGACCATTTGAAATATCCACTTTCTATTTCACCCTCTGATGCAATAGAATAAGAGCCTGCCGTGTGTAAAATAATAAACCTTCAATCTGTATATTTTATAACTAATACTGTTCCATGTTCCATTTGTTGTGATTTGCAGCAGAGTAAGACATATATAACAAGCACCTGCAATGGGTTCTGCGGACTGGCTTAAGAATGTAATTGGTATGAGAAAAGCGAAGGATGGGAAATCTAAAAAATTAAAGGTAAGCTTTCGCTAATGAATTGCCTTAGATATCCGTATTCAGTAGTAGAGTTACATAATGTGATAGTAATTGTGGAGAAGAAAGGGAAGGTGCTTGATTAACAGTGTATTTAGGATCTTAAGAACAAGCAGACTGCTGGTTCTGATTATCTAGGTTAAGACTTTGTTCTTTTCTCTCTCTTTTTTCCTTCTTTTCCTTTTACCTTTTCTTTGGATCGAATGAGACAACGGAAAACTCCCAATGGTGCTTCAAACAAAATTTGTACTCTTAAGGCCACAAGTTGTATCATTAATTGATATCCTGCTGTCACAATCACCAGTCTGTGACAACCCATTCCTTCTATATTTTCATTATCAATTTTAGAATCACCGGTACTTTGTAAGGTCAACTGGATTCATATTTTTAGTTTGAGACAGGGAACATCAGCAATCAAAAAGTCTAATGGATGCAAAGGGGATGAACCCCTGCAGAAAGAGCCTTCTAAAATAACCAATGGTGTCTTGATCAAGAATCAGAGGGAACTGGGAATGCCTATTGATGACAGAGTAGCTATTAAGATTCAGACAGCATTCCGTGCTTACGTGGTAAAAGCATAGTATTTAATTATTATTTATTTTTTAAATTTATTCTTCTTGCAGTTAAATATTTCTTGAGTGACTTTATTCTTCTAATAACTTCTCTCGAGACGCAATATTGTAGTTACAGAGTAATACAGACCTTCATTTCTGTCTACGTTCCTGATCGTCAGACATACACTCCCAAATTTAGGACACTAACAAATTAAGGAATCGCATATGCGCGTTTTATCATTTTTATGTATCTGAAACATCCCAATTGTTCACAGCTCACATGCAATTCATCTTTACGGTTTCTTTTGTATCTTTGAGTGGGGTTGGGGAACCAGGGAATAGGATTCTTAAAATTATGACTTTACTTTGGAACATGCTGGTAAATTGACTGGCATCTTATTTCATGGCATGGGAACAAAAGCTGTCTTCCTATTACTATGACAGAAGATGGGTAAAATAAAACTATAACTCGAGTTTGGACTTTGGAGCATGCTGATATTTAATGGTATGTTATTTCATGGCATGGGAAAGCTATCTTTTGTTATTACTGTGACAGAAGATGATATGTAATGCATTTCCCGTCAAATCATTTTAATCATGCTATAAAGTGGGATTGCAGTCTCAAAAAGGAAAAAAAAGAGAGAGAGGTATCATATCCTGCATATGGTTTGGGTATCTTTTCTGTACTGCCACTGCACTTCTTTGATCACTCCTTTAACTAGTGAAATCCTTTAATATTACTTGAAGTAAAATATCCTCTATCCTGCCAGTGTGGGTTATTGATTTATTTAGTACAAATGGAACCACTGATGTCAGATGAGCGTTTCTATAACCTCAAAACATGCAGTGAGAGACCGCTTAGGTTCGGATTGCTACGTGAAAGACTGTTGTATATGATTTGTATTCTTTTCACTCAACAAAGGGCTATCAGATTGTGCCCTTCACGGTGTCTCAGCTAGATGTTGGACTTTTAGACCAAAGATCCGTTTAATCAGCTGATAAATTGTGTAACAAATAAGTTTGGGAATGTATCTTTCAAACCTTTGTTACAACTACTACTACTACTACTACTACTACTACTACTGCGCCTCAGTGCCAAACTAGTTGGGGTCGACTATATGAGTCCTCATTGACCATGTTACTCCCTTTAAACTCATCTCAGGCCAATATTATCTGGTTCTTGTTGGTGTCATTTTCTCTTATCGTACATGACGATATTGTCTTGCTATTGTCTGAGTCACCAAAGAAGGCGCTTCAACTCTTCTCTTTAGGTTGAATAGAGTTTTCTTCTTTTGCAGGCTAGGAAAACTTTACGTCGATTGAAAGGAAATGCAAGGTTACAGTTCCTGACACAACATCCGTCGGTGAAAAAACAAGCTTCATCAGCTTTGAACTATATCCACTCGTGGAACAGGATGCAAACTGAGATTAGAGATCGCCGTGTCCGTATGGTAACGGAAGGGCGTCTTGAGCGGAAGAAGCTGGAGAATCAATTGAAGCTAGAAGCAAAGCTTCAAAACTTAGAGGTTAGTCACCAACGCTCTTATGCTCACTAATTGTTTATCTTACCATCTTTCTCCCCGGTCTTTGAAGCCTCCAAATCATTATTTGCTAGTTCTCTTTCCGCTGTCAAGAGAGTTTCTTTCCTTGATCTTTCAACAACAACAACAACATACCCAGTAAAATCCCACTAGTGGGGTCTGGGGAGAGTAGAGTGTACGCAGGCTTCACCTCTACCCCGAAAAGGGTAAAAAGGCTGTTTCCGGAAGACTCTCGGCTCAACAGAAGAGACAATAATATCACGAGAGAAACAAAAGAAAAGGCCTGTAACAACAAAAGATGCGAGAAAGATAATAACAACAACAAATAAGTGAAAGGACAATAACACAAAACTATGCAAAACAACAATATGAACACAACATACACCGCTAACAAACCTAAACAAAACTCTATCAGACTACCCGGTACAAAGAGGGAAGAACTCTCGACTACCCCCTAGCCTACCACCCTAATACTCGACCTCCACATGTTCCTATCAAGAGCCATGTCCTCGGAAATCTGAAGTTGCGCCATGTCATGCCTGATCACCTCGCCCCAATACTTCTTAGGCCGCCCTCTGCCTCTTCTCGTCCCTGCCAAAGCCAACCGCTCACACCTCCTAACTGGGGCATCTATGGTTCTCCTCCGCACGTGCCCAAACCACCTAAGCCTCGCTTCCCGCATCTTGTCGTCCACGGAGGCAACACCCACCCTCTCTCGAATATCTTCATTCCTTATCTTATCCAGTTTAGTATGCCCGCACATCCATCTCAACATCCTCATTTCGGCTACTTTCATCTTCTGGATATGTGAATTTTTCGCTGGCCAACACTCAACCCCATACAACATAGCCGGTCTAACTACCGCTCTGTAAAACTTACCTTTGAGTTTCGGTGACATCTTCTTGTCACACAAGACTCCAGACGCTAACCGCCATTTCATCCACCCCACCCCAATACGATGCGTGACATCATATTGGGGTTGGGTGTTTTTTTCAACTGTTATTTTTTCAAGGTTTTAGGTTGATCTTTCAACTGTTATTTTTTCTGTTTAATCTTCTGTAAAAGATTTATGAATTCTGTTAAATAGAATAAATGACTGTTTGTAGAAGGAATGCGTGGAACTCTGTTAATAGAAGTCAGATATCCCAAACACTGTATAATTCATGACACTGATCTCTCGTAATCTGACGCTTTCGCTTTAGCACAATTCAACCTAAAACCTTCTCATGCAAGTACAATTTGCTAAACTCCATGCTTAAACTGCATTCTTTTTTTTCTTTTCTGTAATGTAGTTATAGGAGTTCATGACAGTTTCCATGTCATATGATGCCTTCTTAATCACACTGTGTTCTATGTACATAGTGCAATTACGAACACACAAACAAAAGTTTTCAATGTCTTTTGCTAAAAAAATGTATTATTTAAAAAATGAAAGCGTTTCAAAGTTATAGATGTTTTCAGAAAGGATCTATCTTGGATTGTGGATATTAGTTTAAAGTAGGATACTTTTTAAGCATACTTATCCCTGTTTCTGAAACTTATTTGGGGTTGAACTTTACAACTTTGTAATCACTCTCATATGAAGATAAGATGGAGACTGGTCTAAGTGGTGTGTGTGACCAATTGCAATCCTATAACATTTGAATGAGTTTATCAGAGATCTAAAGTCGCAAGAGTATAGATACGTGAAGTTTTAACATTTATGCTTTTTCTCATTTCCCTTCGTATTTGATTCACACCTAGGGAAATTTCTAAAACATGGAACAACTGCAATTTCATCTTAATTGAGAACGTTTTGCTTTAGTTGTTTTCCTCTAAGTTGCTCCGATACGGCAGTTTAGGTGCCGCACCCGTGTCGACACGACACTAATATGGGTGTGGGTATGGGATCCGTGTCGGATCTAGTCAAATAATTTTGGATACTTTGACCACAACGAACGGAAAAATTACAGACGAGATACAAATTGATTCCCGAAATCAGAACCAAAACTAGGGTAAATTTGAAGAAAATAGCATATCTTATCTAGGAAATCAATCCTTTACGTATCTACAACTTGAGAATAAAAAAAATTCACACTTTACAAGCTATACGTAAGTATTCCACAAAATTTCTCATAATTTAGAGATATTTAATATTTTTTTGAATTATTTTTAGCCGGATTTCTGCACCCGTATCCGTACTAGGATCCATATCCCCGAATCTTGAAATTTACATCTTGAAGGATCTGACCTCTAGATCCGCACCCATGTCGGATACCCACACCCGTGTCCGAACAACTTAGGTTTTCCTAATCTTGATCTGGCATGCAATTTATTATCCTACTTATGATAGCTCTGTGAATGGCTGACAGGTAGAGTGGAGTGGTGGCCCAGAAACAATGGAAGTTATTCTAGCAAGGATTCACCATAGAGAAGAAGCAGCAACGAAACGGGAGCGTGCTATGGCCTATGCATTTTCACATCAGGTATGTTAAACTGAATAACAATCTTCAACTTGTTTACATTTGCGATCTCAGAGCAGGAATTACCATTGAAATATTATTATGTTACAGTGGAGGGCCAATTCCAGCCCAGTATTTGGATCGTGTCATGAAATGAGCAAAGCTAATTGGGGCTGGAGCTGGACGGATCGCTGGGTTGCTGCTCGACCATGGGAAAGCCGAGTTCCTGTTCTCACAAGTCCAAAGAAAGTCAATGGTAAAGCAAGTAAGACCACTAAAAGTAGTACTACTCCGACAAAGAAAACACCAATTTCTGTTAAATCGAATTCGCCTAATGGGAAAGGCACTGTAAAAGCTAAAAAGTCTAATGAAGTAGCCGATAAAGTAGCTGCACAAAAGGTGAGCAGCAAAGTTAAGGAGACAGGCACTGAGAAACAAGAGGTGGTAGTTGAAGCCAACTGAAATGGATAAGATGTTGAAGCCAAGATATTTGGGTTTTTCCATATTACTAAGGATGGGGGTGAAGAAAAATATCTTGTAAGTTAATTTAATCGCCGAGCATGACTTGATGGATGTGGAGTGCTTTGTCTGAGAGTCGGCCATTGTTTTTCTTTATTTTTCCAAATTCTTCTTATCATATGTTTATCTGAGATGATAAGTTATGCATCATAGGTTAAAATGTGTATAGATGTCATATCTCATTCAAGAGTATTTATATTATAGCTTTGAGTGCCCGGAATAATCCTGTTCCGATGTCTATTTATTGCGGGGTGCCTTTTTATTTGTATAGATTGTTTTCTTCCTTGCCATTCACAAGGCAATTACATGTCTATCGTAAACAACCTTTCTATTTTCTCGAGGTAGGGGTAAGGTCTGCGTACACACTACTTTCCCCAAATACCACTTGTGGGATTATACTGAATTTGTTGTTTTACATATTTGCGGTTATAGCAGCAAGAATTCTTCCAACGAATACATATTTGTGTCTTTTTGTGTGTCCCTTTCTCCTTTTCAGATTGGCATGCAGTGGAGAAGAAGCAGTGTCTTCAGTAACAGGTATAACGTTGCTTTGACAAAACGCATGCCTAAAAGATAAAATGAAGCAGCTTAAATAAGTGAATTATTTTCCAGTTGTCTCCTTTTATTTCCAAGCCACATAGTAATTGAGAAAGCAAAAAGTTTGCTCCAAGTGTGAAGGAAGGAGTCACTTCTACGTGACACTACTGCGGTGAAGAATGAACCGAGACTCTTTGTATTGATATTTTTCCTCTGTTACGTTCAAAGTTATAATTCAAAGTGAGGTCATTGTAATCTAAAACATATCTCCGTTATATGAATATAACATTCTCTTAAAGTCAAGTTACTTCAACATAGAGATATTAAAATTATTTAACTGATGTTTAACTTATGTCACCAAGTTTAAGTGGCCTTTGACCGTTTGACCTTGTCCATTCCGACCCAAATCGATCGGTAATTTAATGTTAAATTTTTAAACAAAATTATTTAGTTTAAACATCGACCGAAGTCGGTCGGTAATTTAATTTTAAATTTAAAAAGAAATTATTTAATTATTTAATTTTAAAAAGAAATATATACATAATTGTGTATGTATATATATGTATATATTCACACACATATATATGTGTGTGGTCGGTATATTTGTTTTATATATATATATATATATATATATATATATATATATATATATATATATATATATATATATATATATTCTTCAATCGTGTGATTTGACCGAGTATATGTTGTTGCTACAACTTAAGTTTTAATATAGCACTACATCTTATAACACTATACATTTTGTTTTTAAATGTGTTATAGCGTGTTGGATGCCGATACTTAGACTCGATCACTCCAACATTAAAACTCAATATATATTTAATTTACTAAGGCCGTCAGTATGCCAAGATCCAAATTATAGGTACTATTTAATATTTAATTATTTTTGTATGTACACACACACACACACACACACACACACACACACACATATATATATATATATATATATATATATATATATATATATATATATATATATATATATATATATATATAATCGTGTGATTTGACCTAGTATACGTTGTTGCTACAACTTAAGTTTTAATATAGCACTACATCTTATAGTACTACACATTTTATTTTTAAATGTGTTATAGCGTGTTGGACGTCGATACTTAGACTTGACCGCTCTAACATTAAAACTCAATATATATTTAATTTACTAAGGCCGTTAGTACGCCCGAAGTCGGCCGGTTTTAGCCAAGATCCAAATTATAGGTACTATTTAATATTTAATTAATTTTGTACGTATATACATACACACATACACACACATATACATACATATATATCACACGATTTTCGCAGATTTCTAGTAGTGTCTTGCACAATTCTAATTTTCAAATACCATTTTCGCTTGAAGAACAATTTCACTTTTTTCCAGAATTTCCCAATTCGTATGTCCAAACGCCCACTAGATTTTGCATGTCAAACACTTGCCAAATAAATTTCTTACATTAACACATCTTCATGAGCTATTTTAATCAACCAACGACGGATTCGTGATTCATAAATACACACCTGGAACGTACGTAACTCCTTATTAATATGCTAATCCAGCTTCATATTATGGAGAAGAAGTGATAAAAATCATTAACTGATTAAATTTCTATTAATCAGACATATATAAAACTTATGGTAATATCTGGTGGCGAAGCTAGGAATTTCCTTAAGATTGTTCAAATTTGAAAGAAGTGAAAAAAATTCTCGACAAATGGTGTTCGATATGTGTTATATACATCTAAAACGTAATATTTTACTTATATACACAGTGTAATTTTTCGACGAATTACTTATGATCATGTGGCTGTAAGATTTTCCTACGTATCTTGGTGTCCAATAGGTTTAAGACCCGTAATTAATATTTAATTAATGAGCAAATCTTATCCGTCCGATCGGTTACTTGATGAACGTACCAGATTAAGTGATAACCTCTATAAATTGGTCATCTCCCCACCCATTAGGGTTACCATATTTTTTCTATTATGTTCCATCACTAAAGTCGGCGATAACGAAAGGTAGTGTAAGAGGTGAGAAACCAATTTTAATTAACGCTTCCGCTTTGTGATAATGCCTTACGATTCAGATATGTTTTCTGTAATAATTAATTTTTATGTTCAAGATCCTGGTATAAATTAATTTTTATGTTTATAGTTGCTTCGTCCCTGGTAATACCCTGTCAGTTTAAAATATATTTTACACAAATACATTGAAAGATTTTTGTTTTGAGAAAAAGGTATTCACATGCTATAGTACTGGATGATAAAAGACCATGAAAAGATAAAAAGGATTCACGTGCTAGTAGGTAATCAGAAGACCCATGCACATGCACGCATGCAATTTGTTCTTGTACCTTGTGCCTAGGAGGGCCCTCAATTAAAAGGGTCTTAATTAATTTAATTCCCCATTTCATCTTCAACCCGTCGTTATTAGAAGCCTTTATCGTAAACCTTGGTCATGCAACCAGAGAAGAGCTACATAGTATTAACAGAATTTAACTAATTAAATTCCCTTCTTGAGGTTCAAATCTTAGTTGACTACTTATGACACTCTTAATATTTTTTGAATCACCTTATTAAAATGCATGCAACGTCACAAGTCTCAAGAAATGAAGAGGGTAGAGGTCACTTTCATTTTCAGTAACCTACTGAATTTACTACTGGCATACAGTAAACAAGGAACGCCTTAAACTTGATGATTTGAGGCTAGTGTTTCTGGAGGAGCAGGTTAAAGTAGCAAATAAACAGTATAATAACTATTTGTACTGATGGTTGTACAGTGAACACTCAATAATTTATGTCACAAAAAGTGAAATGTGAATCCCAAAGAGTAAAATGAGTTGGCTCTTTTCTTTGTTGGGACACTGGATAATCAATGCTTGAGGTGGTGAGAGGGTTGGGGGTGGCAGAAGACAAGAAAAGAACAGGTATAGTTAATAGTTGTATTTCATTATTTGGATAATGCAACCATCGTGGAAGTAGGAGGGGATTCAATGTTAACCTTGACATCAGAAAACACTAAAATTTAGAAGGATTTCTTCAATTCTTCTTAATCCCAAGATAAAGAAAAACAAATTTCCAAGATATTAGAGGATAGTTAATTAGTCTTTTTTTCACGGTGGTAGATTCAAGATTTAGATGATGCAAAGTTCTATGAGTTTTGAAATACATGCTTATATTAACTCTATTTATACTAGGTTTTTTCACCCATATATAGGTTCTAAACATAAATTGTGAGTTATGTTGAACTTGTAACACCCATCTGGTTCGCCGATGCTTTTTTCTCCCCCATTGCATAGACTCCTCGTTCCTTAGGCAAGCTACAGTGTCTATGTCTTAGCTGACTAAAAGGCACGTTAGACCAGTAACCATATCGAATAATGAACATGTAAGTGATGGTATTGCACACAATATAGATAGGGGAATGTTGTAAATGGTGATAGGTGACAATAGTGAGTGTTTTTACCAAAAGTGCAACCTTATATTAAAAAAAAGGTAACGCATCTGGGCTTCAGAATTTACTCAGAACCAACCCTTTCTTTTGCAATGCTATGGGAGCCAAGAAGGAGCATCTTTTTTAGACAAACACTTGGATACTTGTTGGAGTAGTAACTGTTCACACTTAGAAAATTATTTACGCTCTAATATAATACATTTCCAAAATCTTGGGAGCATTTATCCCATAGCAGAAGATGAAATTATAATCTTATAATTTCCGAATAACCTGTCTTTAACCAAACAAACCCCTTTAATTTTTAATCTCATGTTTCTATGTGAGGAAAGTACCAAATTTACTATTGGTATCTTTTCCCTCTTGGGTCTACAAGCATGAATGTAAAATGGTCTCTGTTCACACATACTGAAAAATTTGTTGTTATGTATACTTTATCTAGCATGCATATGTGGTAGGGTCATACTCCATTGAAGCAAATTGGGGGACACACCTGAAAGTCCCATGCTCTTCTATACTTGTATATTTGTACTTGCTTTTGCTCATTCTATTAAAACATACAAATTGATTTCCCACAATTTTAATTTTAACCTTACAGTAGCTTAGCAAAGCTACTATTTAAGGGCCCAATGTCACAGTGGGTTTATTATTAAAGCAGTTGGCAAGTGCCTAAAAAAAGCTAAAGAAGCCAAAAGCTAGAAGAGAGAAAGGAGGAGAATACTTGGAATCTGGATCCCCAATGAATCATCAGCTTCAAATATCATCAGAAGAAGATGGATCATCAGAAGAAGAGGAGGATGAAGAGGAAGTTTTTCAAAAAAATGGAATTGAGAACCTTGATAGTCATTGCCAAAACCAGAACTTACAGCAGCTGCCAATGCCACTCTGCCCAAAACCAGCAAAATGGGCTAATTTCACAACATATAAAGAAGAATTGAACAAAGTAACAAAAGGTATGAAGCTAAAGAGAGCCAAACAAGATGTGATAGAAGTTGACAGAGGCCGAATTATTCGAGCCACGGGAAGAAAAGACAGGCACAGCAAAGTTTCAACTGCAAAGGGTCCGAGGGACAGACGAGTTAGGCTTTCACCAAACACTGCAATTCAGTTCTATGATGTGCAAGATAGGCTTGGCTATGGCCGTCCAAGTGAGGCCATTGATTGGCTGATTAAAAAAGCTAAAGCTGCAATTGATGCTCTTGGTGAGTTTCCTAAACTTAATGCCAAAATGCAGTATTCATTTGATCAACTTCTAGATGAAAGCAAGGTACAGAGCCCAAGATTTAGACAACAGAATTGTGGCATTCCAAATTCTGAATGTGGAGTACTTCAGAACCACCAGCAGGAGGTGAATTATGACATCCCAATTCAGAATGTGAGCTTGTTTTCGTCAGCTGATGGTGCCAAGATTCCATTTTTCAGCGAGTTCCAGAGCCATTTTCTCAATTTCCAGTCTTTTCAAGAAGACACAATCTTTTCTTCTAGTGATCATCAAGACAGCCTTTTAACCACTTCAATTAATCCTTTGGATTCCAATTCCAATTTGGAAATGACTAGATATAAAAGAAGTCTGAATGGGAATGTTGCCAGTTCAAATTCAGGAAATGGAGAGGATTATTCTTCATTTAGTTTATTAGCACATCATTTCCCATCAGTTTTAAGTGAAAAACAGGTAATTTCTCATAGGGAACCCCTTCAGTCCAGCTTTTTTCCTCTAATCAGTGGTGATACATTGAGCACACAACTTCAGACCCTTTCTTATGATGGTTTATCAGGACAGATTTCAAGTGCACCAAGAATTCAAGGGGAAGAGGAGCAGGGCACATTTTCTGCTCTTTGAACCACAGCAACTGCTCCTGTATTACTCATTTATAAGGCTAGCATTTCTTCACCAGAATATATCGATAGACTTGCTACTTTCCTTTCCAGAATCTTTTTTGACTTTTTTGGGAGCTTAAATCTCTGCTGAGTGGACGTAATGCAGAATCTCCTATATTATTATCTTCCCTATATTGGGTACGAGATGTTTATCCAAATTATATAACCCTCTTGTCTCTAATTAAGCTTCTTTTTATTTTTGTAATTTTACCTCAATTGGATGATCAGCACCTCATCAAAAGATCCATAATACTTATCAATTAGGAGGGGGCACGGGAAGAGAAGAAGAAAAAAGAAAAATGACAAGACTTAGATTAAAAACAAGAATAGTTTAGACGGACCTAATAGAAAGAAGAATCCTTGAATTAATGAAAGGAAGACAAAGATGCGAAAAGGGTGTTATGTATTTGGTCTTATAGCTGTCAAGCAATCAAATCTAAGGGACAAAAGAAAGTGAGATTTCAAAGATTTGTCCATTTTCAGTTAATTATGGGCCGGGGCATGATGTTTGTCATATTTCGATATGTGTTGATGTTACTTTGCCTATGCTTTAACTACTTTTTGATGTTATTTAATCTTTAAAACACCCAACATGGTGTAATTATTGGTTTGATGACTAATTAAGTTATGTGTGACGATTTAAGGTGTTCGGAGTGCAAAATATGAAGAAAAGGTGGTTTAACTAGAGGAAGAAGGGTTGGATGCGTCGCATCCAACCTAGGAAAACATCATCCTGCATGCAACCTTAGCAGTGAAGTTGGGCCGTCGCGTCCACCATCGCGTGCGAAACTGGGAAGTAGAAGTGAAGCTGGATGCGTCGCGTCCACCATCGCATGCAAGCTGAGAAATAGAGGACAAGCTGGATGCGTCGCATCCACCTTAGCATCAATCCCTGAAGCCGATTTGGACTAGGAATAGGAGAGCTTTGGCCCACGACTTTTGTACGCAATATATAAGCCAAAAACGCCTCCTTTAGGTTATCTAACATATTGGGAAGAGGGAAAAAGCCAGGAAAAAGCTGTGGAGGCCGGAATTCATCAAGTTTCATCTTTCTCCCACCAAACTTAGTAATTTTTATGTTTCTTTATATGATTTGTTGTTTGGCTACCATGTCTATGTGGAGCTAAACTTCACGTTCTAGGGTTGTGGTTCTTTCATGACTATTGTTATTCGGATATTGATTTTGACTTCTTGATTTATCATATTAGTTTATTTATTCAATCTTGCACTTAATTATTTAATTGCTTGATCACCAATTGAATATTATCTACGAATCTAGAATTGAACTCGAAAGTGGGAATTCTATATTGCATATAGGATTGAGTAGGGCAAGTTCTTGAACTCGGGCATCGGGGAACGGATTCGTGGTTAGGATAGACATATACCTAATTGCCTTGCTTGGTTGATTTACAGGAATTATAAATGCGTTCTTGTTGATTCTAACTCCATAGACATATAGGCGTTAGGTTAGCTTGAATAGGCGAGTAAGAACTCGACAGATTCTTATGAGCAATATTAACCATGTCAACCAATAAGCTAGATAAATTAGTCGGTCAATTCAATTGAAGAATACAATAGGATTGTTAGATAGCCCATAACCCTAGATCGTTTTCATTACATTGATATCATAAAAATCTGCTCTTTCTCTGTTCAAAGTTCATTATTTATATTTTCTTATTTAATTAGTTTAGAATAAAATATTTTTAGGTTTAATTCTTGTTTAGATAATTAAGATAGGCTAATTTAGTTAATAGCTAATCATAAGTCCTCGTGGGTTCGACATCCGACTTTGAGTCACTTTATTACTTGACGACCGCGTATACTTGCGTGAGTGTGTTTGGTCGCAACAAGTTTTTGGCGCCGTTGCCGGGGACTTAGAAATTTGCTATTTTTCTAGATTAGACATTTTTTTTATCTATTCATGTTTTTTTATTATTTTATTTTAGTTAGTATTTTTTATTTATTTTAGCATGGCATCTTGGAATAAAAATTGTTCGAATGATGGTTATTCTTATTTTGATGATCCTTGTCCATATTGTGGAGGACCCCACTGGTGGAAAAATTGTCAGAATGTTCCCAGGAGCGAGTTGTGCGCACAATCTCAATCCTTTGAGTGGAATATTTGTAATATGTGTGGTGGTCAAGATGGCCATTGGGATGGTTGTCCTAATTTTGTTCATCCTTCTCTGAGCCCTTATTATGATCTTTCTAATGATATTTCTGAGTTTGATAGGGGCAATGAAGTGCAGGATATGGAGCCTGATGCATATATTAGGGATATTCTGAGGTAAGTAGCAGAGCAACAGGATGAACTCAAAAAAGATATGAAAAGAATGAGGGCAGCAATCACAAGAATGAAGGCCAATATGGAAGAATTGAATGAAGAGATCGAGTACCAGCAAGAGAAAATTTTTGAAAAAGAGGAGATTTTGAGCCAAACTTGGCAGGCAGAACAGGCTGAAAAGTTAGAAATATATGAAGCTCAACATGAGGAACTTACTGATGGGATGAGACACTTTATAGAGGGAAGATCTAAACTGGGACAAGGGATCTATAAATTTGTCACTACTATTCACGACTTGCAAGATAAATTAAATGCAAAGGTTGTTGCGTCTATCGCCCAACAAAATAGTAATGAGTTGTCAGAAGCTGAAAAGGAGCTTATACGCCAAATTGAGGAGCTAAAAGTGGAGAGCCAATCATTCGAGCATATTTCTGTTGATGATGCCCATGTTGAGAAAAGTACACTAGAGCCATGCGAGGTAGCAGATAATGTTATATTTGAAGACTCTAATGTGTGCACATATGAGGATATAAATAGTAATACAATTCTAAAGTTGGGGCGTGTTGGTCCTCATTCTAAACATTTTTCGACATTGTATTTGGATGATGACATGGAAATTGAGTCATCTAAGCCTTTGGAGGAGTCAATGGAAGAGGAACATGATGCCTATATTTTTGAATTTGTCATGCCAAAAAGCAAAAAATACATTCCTCATCTAAAGGCCGAGAAGTGTAGAGTGAAAAATTTATTACTTGGCCTGGTTATCTTTGTAGCCCCACCACTGGAGCATAGCCGCAAACTGGATGCCATGTTAGGGGCTCAATTCATAAGTTCGAGGTGGAGGCAAAAAGTGGTTCACGTCGTGCCGCTACGTTAAATCAGGCGCTTGTTGGGAGGCAACCCAGCGTTACTGCTTTCTTTTATTTTTGTTTACTTTTTATTTTATTTTATTTTTATTATTTTGTAGTATTTATTTTTGTTTTGTAGGATTATGAGCATAGGAAGCAAAGCCATTAGAAGAGTGCAAAAGCGAGCTAGATGGTGAGGACTAAGTGTGGGGTGCCCACACAAAGGACGATGCCTGGGGGAAGTCTGAGTACCTCGTGAGCCGCTATTGCTTCGGCCTTTGGCCTACCAGGGAGTCTCGTTTACCCTCTTATTATTTATAATGTGCATTGAGGACATTGCAAAATTTTAAGTGTGGGATGAGGAGATCGTTTGGATAAGTTTCTGTGCTATTTTAGCTTAGTTGTAGTACTCATTCTTAAGTGTAGTAGCTTTTGTGAAGGAAAAAAAAAAAATTAGAAAAATTGGACTTTTCCCGACGATTGATCTCCTAGACAGTTTTCTTGAGGGATTAAAGTCTAAACAAAAATCCAAAATATATCTTTTAGCTTTCTTTAGGTAGTAATAATCCCCTGTGGTTTTTCTTTGTGCCTCGGTTCTTTTCCATGGGATGTAGTTTGAACCGGGTAGTTTTTTTCTTTCCGAGTAGATTAGGAATTTAGGGAATAAAAGGAGCAAGAATGATGAACCTAGGCGCCCTTGACTTGTTTGATAGTAACATATTTATACTTTCGCATGTGTAGTATCTTCTGTATGATTTGAAATTATTGATGATGCCTTGTTAAAATGGATAGCATGTTTTGTGGCGCTTATTTCTCATTTTCTTGACTTGTGTTCACTTTGCGCTTAATGCTTAATATCTCGTTGCTCCGTGAATACTTGCATTGTTTGAGAGTCGGAATGTAACCGTCCTTAATGAGTCATGTGCCATGTGTGGTGAGGTTTTTGTGTAGTCCATGTAGTGTACTTGTGTCTAGAACTTGCCCGGTATGTGAGTTGAAGCGAAATTTTAGGTGATGCTCGGTTTGAAAAATGATTTTAGGCTTTCTTTGATCTTTTTGAGCTTATTGCTTATCACAAATAAAATCTATCCCTAGTTAAACCTTTTGAGCCTGTAGACCTTTTATTTGGTACCCACATTACAAGCCTATACCCTTTTTATTCTTAATTGACATTGTTTTGATCCTTTTACCTCTTAAAGCACTTTAAGTGTTAGATGAGCGCTAAAAGAAGTAAGAAGGGACTAAGTGTGGGGTGACTTTTGAGTGGAACCAATGAAAGAAAGAAGGGTGCACTTATTTTGTAAAATAATACACCACTAGCGGAAATTGAAAGAAAGAAAAATATAAATGAATAAATTGTTGTCTTGTTCTTGCTAGTGGGTATGAATTAAAGTAGTGCTTAAAGAAAGAGGAAATATTGTTGGGGTGATATTATTTGTGAAATTGAAGTGGTGTTGAAGAATTTGCGCTTAAGTTATTTGATGATGTGTTAAAGTGCTTAGGAGGGTGAATCACTATTCCTTAAATATATCCTACCCGTCCCTTAGCCCACATTACAACCATGAAAAAGTCCTAATTGATTTTAGATCGAGCGAGCTTACATTAGTAGAGATTTACATTAAGGGCAAGCCTATGGTACCAATTACATGCATGTGACTTCTTTTGTGAGAGTGAGCGATTTTCTTTGTGAGCATGAGATTCGAATGTGTGGATTGATTTTACTCTCTCTGCTTTTGTTGTGAGGGCACATGGTTTCACGAGGGATAGGTAACGTTATTAGACTTCTCTATGATGTTGGTTGTTCAAGCCATGAGTGCATTGTGACATTGAGTCGGTTTTTGAGGTTAGGATTGTTATGAGCATGTTGTCTTTGTTCGAATATGTTTAAAGAAGGGCCTAAGAAAAGGGAAGTGTGTTGATGCATAGTCTAGAGCCTAATTGTAGCAAATAACCATGGTCATAGATGTAGTGTACTTTGAATGATAAGAGTTTAATTTTGTTTCGTCTTAAATAGGATGGTTTGTTCGAGGACGAACAAAGGTTTAAGTGTGGGGTAGTGATGTTTGGCATATTTCGATATGTGTTGATGTTACTTTGCCCATGCTTTAACTACTTTTTGATGTTATTTAATCTTTAAAACACCCAACATGGTGTAATTATTGGTTTGATGACTAATTAAGTTATGTGTGACGATTTAAGGTGTTCGGAGTGCAAAATATGAAGAAAAAGTGGTTTAGCTAGAGGAAGAAGGGTTGGATGCGTCGCATCCAACCTAGGAAAACATCATCCTGCATGCAACCTTAGCAGTGAAGTTGGGCCGTCGCGTCCACCATCGCGTGCGAAACTGGGAAGTAGAAGTGAAGCTGGATGCGTCGCGTCCACCATCGCATGCAAGCTGAGAAATAGAGGACAAGCTGGATGCGTCGCATCCACCTTAGCATCAATCCCTGAAGCCGATTTGGACTAGGAATAGGAGAGCTTTGGCCCACGACTTTTGTACGCAATATATAAGCCAAAAACGCCTCCTTTAGGTTATCTAACATATTGGGAAGAGGGAAAAAGCCAGGAAAAAGCTGTGGAGGCCGGAATTCATCAAGTTTCATCTTTCTCCCACCAAACTTAGTAATTTTTATGTTTCTTTATATGATTTGTTGTTTGGCTACCATGTCTATGTGGAGCTAAACTTCACGTTCTAGGGTTGTGGTTCTTTCATGACTATTGTTATTCGGATATTGATTTTGACTTCTTGATTTATCATATTAGTTTATTTATTCAATCTTGCACTTAATTATTTAATTGCTTGATCACCAATTGAATATTATCTACGAATCTAGAATTGAACTCGAAAGTGGGAATTCTATATTGCATATAGGATTGAGTAGGGCAAGTTCTTGAACTCGGGCATCGGGGAACGGATTCGTGGTTAGGATAGACATATACCTAATTGCCTTGCTTGGTTGATTTACAGGAATTATAAATGCGTTCTTGTTGATTCTAACTCCATAGACATATAGGCGTTAGGTTAGCTTGAATAGGCGAGTAAGAACTCGACAGATTCTTATGAGCAATATTAACCCTGTCAACCAATAAGCTAGATAAATTAGTCGGTCAATTCAATTGAAGAATACAATAGGATTGTTAGATAGCCCATAACCCTAGATCGTTTTCATTACATTGATATCATTAAAATCTGCTCTTTCTCTGTTCAAAGTTCATTATTTATATTTTCTTATTTAATTAGTTTAGAATAAAATATTTTTAGGTTTAATTCTTGTCTAGATAATTAGGATAGTCTAATTTAGTTAATAGCTAATCATAAGTCCTCGTGGGTTCGACATCCGACTTTGAGTCACTTTATTACTTGACGACCGCGTATACTTGTGTGAGTGTGTTTGGTCGCAACAGGGTACATCAGGAGCAATGGTTGTTTCTTAGGTACATCATACTTGGTTGTTTCTTAGGTACATCATACTGATACAACTCTCTTGTTAATGGAACACTGATATAGTTGTCAGTTCTAATGCCAAAGGCATTCAATTTAAAAAGCAGCACACTACTGATCCACTTCAACGGTGCATTACCATTGCATTCATTCAAGTCCCAACTGCCAGCCTCACTAAGAGGAAATCGTTCTTCGTTTGTCAAGGTTTTCTTTGTACTAAAATGTTAGATTAATAGCTTGTTCGGGTGGTTGTTAATTATTACTTTAAATACAATATTTGTTTTGATTGTTACTTAAATTTTATTTATATTATACTTAAATATAATATTGCATTATTTTTTTTCCCTCTCATCTTGTCTATTATTAAATAATCTTATTTTATCCTTGATTCTACTTTTTAATTATATAATAATTCTACCTTGTACCTTACTTTTCTTTATAATTCAAGTTTATTTTTCATATTTTTGGTGCATAAAATTATGAAATAACGACAAATAATACAATATATCCAAACATTGTATACATCAAATTAAACGATACAGTACAATATAATACTATACGATACATTATGAAACAATACATATCAACCATTTAAACAAGCTGTTACCTATTAAGTAATGCTTATAATATAAATTTACCTTCAAGTGTCTTATTGTATAAATATTTGTACACAATTAGTGCATAAAATTTAACCCAACTAATTTGGATTTGAATTATATATTGCAAATAATTTTTACACCACCAGCTCAACCGGCTGTATCAGTTATTGCTTGGCTTTGCGGGTGTGTGTGAGTGTGACGCTCGTGTATGTGGGGGTTTTCTTGTTCTCCTTTTCCCCTTAGGATAGAAATACATTCCTTAATCAACTTGAGAAAACATAATTTGCTCTGTAGAATCTGACACATATGGAGCTTGGGATTTCATGTGTGTCTTTCCGTTCAGCAATGATGGGTGATAGAAAAGCAACTTCTCGTTCATGTGGGTGGTTGATAGGGCCATTATAGAGAAGGCGTTACCAGCATATACCAAAATCAAAGTGTAGCACCTCCGACTACGACCGTTAGGTCCTGAATTCGATTCACGCTAAAGGGAAAGTGTGACAACACTATAGATCCTCCTAATTTGAGAGAATTTTAAAAAAAAAAAAAAAAATTAGTACAGTGTAGGATATGTTGGCAAATTATTGAACAGAATATCAAGATTTGCAATAATATACAAACGTAGGTACAGCTTTTCACTTGCTTAGGCAGCAGTGATCGTTGGCAAACTAACTATCCATCTATTATTACTAGCATGCTCACATTAAATTTTCCTTGTTTTTTGATGGGAAGAAAGCATTGTTGGCTGTTTTATTTTTGCTTAGTCCTCGAGAAATTTGAAATTATGTGGAATTTGTGGGAATATTTGCCTATTGAACATAAAAAGGTGGCAGCCACGTGAGAAATGGAAAGTAACCAAGATTTTAGGAGGAGAAGGAAAAAAGGTGCAATTATTGAACCCATTTAAGACAATGTCAGGCTTGAAGCAGAAAAATGGTACTAATAACTATTAATGAAGTGGGCAACTGCATTTGTTTCTAAATATCTTTACAAAAAGTCTAGGAGGAATTAGAGAATTAAGGTTTCCAATTCATTGTAAAAAAAAAGGGATAATACATAAAATTCCCCTTGAAATTCTCGTTACATACTTAAACTTTGCTAGAAACCTATCACCCCCTTAAACCAATTACAAGTGGCCATTTTGACCACCTTGAGTGCTGACATGGCAAAGAACTTGCATACACATCTGCTAGGGCGCGTGAAAGTGTAAAGAATTGATCAAAAATCTCTTTTTCCAACCTCTCAAAATATTTGTTTCTCAAAAACATTCTGTTCTTTTGAGAAAATCCGATGGTCCCTGCCGGAAGAAGCCATTGTCACCGGCAGCTTCGTCTCTGTTTTATGTATGCATTTGCTCCGTCAATTTTTAGAATATAACACACATGGAATATGGTTGAACCAAGAAGGGGAAAAGGCTGAAGTGTAAGCTTAGCTTTATTTATGTTATTTTTAGATTTGTTTTAAATAGAAGAGAAAGATTAAAAAAAAAAAATGGCTTGCTGCACTCAAGATGAATGAGATATAGTTAAATCTACGCAGACACAAGTAAAAAATGAATTTGTTGGTCACCACTAGAGCAAAGGTAAAGCAAGCACAAATTTTGCCTTCAATCTCTGTCTTTGCTCCACTCTCCGTTGCCAGACAAGATGATTCTAACTTCCAAGAAAGAATTATATGAAACAGTTAGTGAAAGCAAGATGAGCTTTCTATGCTTCTCACTTCATGTATTTATCTTCACTTCAGAAACCGATCTTCACCCACAACCCAAAAAAGAAAGCAAACAAATTCATGTATTGGAAAGAAAAAGATTAAATTATAAATGGAAAAGACGTGGCAGAACGTCTGAATCACGCTCCTTACTTAAGTTTGGTTTTAATCTCTTAGGGTGGTCAAAATTACACTTCAAAAATGTTCAGGTTGGTAATAGGTCCTTCACATAGTTTAAGTGTGTAACCGGAAAGCGAGTTTGGTGGGTGAGGCTGGAAAACAAAATTTCTCCTGCATTATTATTGGTTGGCTAGTAAATTTCCGATGTTAAGAGCTCTTTCTTTTTTCCTTTTAAATTAAGGAATTGTTATAAATTCTACCACAAGATCAGATTATCATTACATTATACTTTATTATACGCGAAAAACCCTTTAGTGTAAAATTAATTTACTAAAATATCCTTTAAAAGTTAAACGACAAATTTACCCTCTATCAAAAAGTAAAATTATCTCACATTAAATGATTAATTTGAGCTGCTTAATGTTAGCTTACTACTTAACTAGAAGAGCTTTTCATCTTCTGATAACTACTCCCAACCTTATGATATGTTAAGTATGTCGTGTAGCCTTTTCATGTAATGTGTGAATTTTATCTTACACTTTATTAGTAATAAATTGTAGTCTTTTCAGCTTACCTTCTCTTATTAATTCCATTGATCAATTTTTTTTCTCATTCCTTTTCAGAAATTTCACTGCAGTTCTTAGAGTTTCTTCAAATTGTTAAAGCCCCTTTGAATCATTTCTCTCATAGATTCAATTTTTTTGGTTCTTTAGCTTCCGAGTTTCTCCCATTTCGGATTGACAAGAGATTTCGTTTCCAGTTCAGCAAGTTAGTTTCTTTTTCAATTAGTTCAAGATTCAATTTTATGTGATTTTTTAAAAGCTTTTGCTAATGAGTAGGAGTATTTGTGTTGTTTTTAGGTATTTTGGAGAAAGATGTTGGAAGAATTCATCACCAGTAGTTTAGTATATATGATGTGTTTGTCTTTCTTCTTCTTTCTTTCTGCTTTTGCTTTAATTCCTTCTGTTGGATTTTTGGTTTTATGCTTTTTGTTTGTTAAGTATTTTTCGTATTTGGGATTTTGTGTATTTTTTGATTTACTTGGATGAATGAATTGAACATCGCTTTGTGAATTTTTGCGAATTGGTTCTTGGATAAGTATATTCTACTTTTGAATGTTTTAAGATTATTGAGAAAATTAGAGTTGAGATTGAAGAGTTTGGTGCCAATATTGGTAATAATCATTTTTCTTTTATTCTTATTATTATTTCGATTTTGTCTTTGGGTTTGGTAGGAGTGAAATGTTAAGGGGCGGGGGTGGGATTGAACCATCTGAAAGCAAAGTTGGCAAAAAGTATATTGTAAAAATATTATTAGTTTTTGACATGTTCAAGCTTTAGACTAATAAAAAAATATCTAATTATTGTAACTTCTAATCAATTGATTGTCACGGGGTTTCCTTTTGATAAAATTAAGGTCAACCAGTGATAACTAATAGTTTTTTCTTAAGAGCAGAAATGCCCCTGCATTAATATTTTCGACTGGAAGAAGCTAAAAAAATATTATTCCAATCTGTCATAACTGTGATGTTTCTCATATTAAAGATATTAAAACTCCATCTTCTTAGATTGTGCAAACTTGCAACGTTAAAGCTTGACTTTTCATGTTGTTTCCTTGTAGAAATATATTGGTCATAAAATGATTAAAATAACGTTACAATATGAATACAAGTTAGTACATTACACTATTTTGTCTCATCTTCTAAATCAAATAAAACAATATGAATACAAGTTAGTACATTACACTATTTTGTCTCATCTTCTAAATCAAATAAAGGCAAGGAAAATTCATTTATTGAGTTGGTAGTGGGGCGGGGCAAGAAAGTAACAATCATACCCGATATTAGACAACTGTACTTTTTCCTTTAATTTTTGTTTTACAACTCAAAAATACTTTTCAATAATATCTATGCAATTTTACGATGTAGTCATTTGAATAGACCTGGGGCAAGAAAGTAACAATCATACCCGATATTAGACAACTGTACTTTTTCCTTTAATTTTTGTTTTACAACTCAAAAATACTTTTCAATAATATCTATGCAATTTTATGAGGTAGTCATTCGAATAGACCTGTTCATCAATTTTAACTTACTTTTCTACTTCAAAATTTTCACCATTACACTATAATATGATTTTTATAGTTTACACTATTTGACACAGGACGCACGTGTCCAAAAACTAGTGGTTATATAAGGGCAAATCCTTGAAATCTCATAGTGTTGAGAAATTACAGAAGATGGTTTTCTTATTTTGTACAAACAAGATTGGACATTTGTTGTACATTTTATGGACGATGACAATTCTGGGTTAGAATACAAAAGCAGGAGATAACTATATTCAAACTCTTAAGCCTTTTCCTTGGGCAGCTGCTCACCGAAATCCATGTTCTTCATCTGGTATATTATTTTGGACTTGCTACTGAGGATTAGGAGGACGACCATTAGCTGCAGAAACACGTGATCCCCATTCCAGAAGCTCTTTGCTAGTATCATCCTTGTGCACAAAGACTTCTATGAAACACAAGGAGTCCTTGTGTGTGCTTGTTGCTGTTGCTATTGCCTCGGTCAGGTCCTCTTCTGTCTTTACCTGCAATCACTTTTCCCATCAGTTTCTGAGGTGCATGTCACACAGAGAACAGTTCGAATTGCAATAAGGGAAGATGTTACAATGTGTTCAGAAATACTGACCTTTGCTGTCCAACATTTGCCTTCACCATTGTGGATAGCATTCACAAGACCAGTGTAGTCCCAATTCTTGATCACGTTATATGGGCCATCATGAATCTCTACTTCAATGGTATAACCGCCGTTGTTGATGAGAAATATAATGCTCTTTTGTGCACATCTTATCATGGTTGAAATATCTTGAGCAGTAACCTTTAAGGCAGATAAGCGTGAGCTTTCTCAATTCCGTTTCTCATATTCACTTATGAAAACAATGACAGTGAAAGTACATTCTTTCCTATGAAGTTATTTCGGAGAAGAATGAATCAAACTTATGTCATTAATCCCTTGTGTAGTTTAGCTAGAGAGCAAAAAAACAGAATCTGTTGTAGACGCTGAAGTAACAAAAAAAATTATTTCTAATGCTAACACATCTCGATCAGAAGGAAAATGACAACAATCTTGAGAATATGATCAGAAGTTCACAACCAATATGAACACTGACCTGGAAGCTTCCATCACCGATGCAAGCAATGATACGTTTGTCTTTAGCAGCTTGAGCATAGCCGAGAGTGGCACCTACTGACCATCCAATGGATCCATATTGCATCTGGAATTCAAACCTGCAAGTATTTGAATACACTTATCTTAACAAAAAGTGGAAGTTTATTATAAAGAAAAGGGACAAAGGTACAACCAGACATCAACTATTTTTGATAATTTTCAATTTGCTCCCCCGCAAGCACAATTTAGAATAAAGTTGAGTCTAGCTTACCCACAGTTTTCAGGAAGATGCAGCTTCTGACAATTGAACCACGAGTCCCCTGTTTCTGCAATCACCGCAGTGTTGCCACTGAGCATATCCTGTGTATGAAAAAGCAATGGGAACAAATTAAAACCTCCAGGGAATATAAGAATTCCTCTTTCATTCTATTGTATGTAGCATCATGAAATCTCTTATACTGTCGAAATTTACACTTCAGTTTTGAAGTGCTCTGTGTTAATCACAATTCATATTTACCTGAATGTGCTTGAAGAGTATATTGACTCGAAGCGGTTCATCCTTCTCGCGTTTTAAGGCAACACCTGGAGGGACATAAATTCGATGGTGATTCTCCAAAGCAGTGCTGTTGTTCTTCAGCTTTTTGGCCAATGCACTCAAGAAATCAGTCATGAAAACCCAACCAAAGGAGGGGCCATTCCCAATAGTCACACGATTAGGTTCAACAACGATCAACTTCTCCTTTTTAATCAGCAACGAGTATCCAACAGAGCTGTAGTCATTGAAGATAGGGCCAACAAAGACATAAGCATCCGCAGATTCAACAATCTCCCCACAGAAACTAGAGCTCACTGCTCCCCAGTAAGTACCAATGAAATTAGAGTGGTGCTCTGGCACCAGTCCCTTGCCAGATGGCATTACTGCTATTGGGTAGCCACAGGCATCAGCAAGTTCCACAAAAGCCTGTTGTGCTTTTGCCACTCTTACTTTTGGACCTCCCACAATAACTGGTTTTACAGACTTGTTCAAGAACTCAGCTGCTGCTTCAACTGCTGCTTCTAATCCTAGTTGATTGCTGGCCCTGCAAATGCATTTCATCTTAATAAAACAGCCTAATAAACCATCGATTGTTTCGCTAAAAGGGAACAGGAGAGAACATACTTTGGAGAAAGAAAGAATGGAACCGGTTCTCTAGCAAAGGTAGGGTGAGGAAGTCCAGGCAAATTGCAGCTTATGCTAATGTAAGCTGGCTTGCTCTCCTTCAAAGCAGTTGAAATTGCAGTATCAATCAATTCATGTGCATCATCCAAGTTATTTACCACTGCCTGTTACATTATACCAACTTGATCACTTTCAACAAACATCAAATGCAAACTATAAAATTAAAACTTAGTCCCATAAAACAAATCCACTGGACATCTCCAGATACATATGTTCAACTACTAATAGTTAAGCAAAATTACCTAAACCAATGTAGAAGAACTAAACAATTAATTTTTAGGTGGAAGTGCGAACAGGTGTCTCTATTCAAGGATTAAGGCTATTAAGCACATAGTACATGGGATCAGAGTTAAACTCTATACATTGAATGTCTATAATATTTTTTTTTCCATATAATTACATATAAAGTGAAACTAATAACCTGAAAATTTAAAATTAAGGCAAGTAACCTCTACAGGAGGTTAAATTGGACTGATAGCGTAAAAGAATTTCATCCATAATCAGTGGATATAAGCAAAATTTATGTGATTGAATCTAACTTAAGGTACAATAGTAAAATGAACATATATGCAGGGAATATATGAACATACCTGAGTGCAAGTAACAGTTTGAAAACATCTAAGTTCCTGACTAAAATCTGGCACTCCAATAGTATGATGCAAAATCCTGTTGGTCCCATAGTCATTGGAATTAGGCCCACCAACGATACAAATGAGAGGCAAATTTTCACTGTAGGCCCCAGCAATAGCATTTAGCACACTCAGTCCCCCTACAGTGAACGTCACCACACACGCTCCCACCCCTTTCGCACGTGCGTACCCGTCCGCAGCGTACCCAGCATTAAGCTCGTTACAGCAGCCGATCAAATTCAGCTCCGGCTCGGCTATGAGATGATCCAACAACGTCAAGTTGAAGTCACCGGGAACTGAAAACACGTCCTTCACGCCGATTTGTACTAACCGCCGAGCCAAGTGCCGCCCCAGTGTTCCAATTCCACACGGTGAGCTCGCTGGAACTGAATTGTTACTCTCCATTTCTGAATTCTTTTTCAGATTTAAAAAAAAGGAATTTTCTTTTTGGTGATTTTAGCAGCAAAATTAATTTAAAGTTATGGGTTTGAAGATTGTTGTGAATTGTGATGAAGGGTATCATGGAAGTTTATATATATACTGTACTAGAGTAGTATAGTACGTAGTTGCTTACCGTCAGAGTGATGGTTTTGAAGACAGTGGGCAAAGAAAAAACTGCTATCTGGACACTGGAATGGATGAAAAGCACTACAGTATAAGGTTTCTTGGAAAATAATTGATGGATTATTCAAATGATTCTCTCTTAGGAATAAAAAAAGATTTAAATAATCAATTTCTGTACGTACATCTTGGTTTGATAATGGAGAATAGAAAACCAGTTATTTGGAAGAAAAACAGAGGCGGTCTTGGTTTTCCTAATAAAGCAATTGTTTAATTTTCAACTTAGGCTGCCAGTTGAATATTGAGTACTTGGTTTTGACCCATGTTTTAGTTACAACACGCATAGGTAGGGTACAAGTATCAATATGTTTGTATAGGATCGCCCTTCGTACGATTGATCGAGATCAAAACATAATGGATCAAATAAAAACTTCATAATATCAAGATGGGTTCCGAAGATGGTATGAACGAGCTTCAGGTACAGGTCAATCACCGATTTCAAAGTCCTTATTGAAACTCGAGTCCGAATCGAACTATGATGAGATGATTTCGAGCTCTAGAAGCAATACCGACTAACATCGAGGCCGATCGAGCCCAAATCATCACCTGGTTTCGAGTTCACATCGAGCTTTAGAAGCAATACCGACCGGCTTCGAGGCCACAGACAAGAGCCGTTGCAAACACACTAAGGATGAGAATCTCGGCGGAAATTAGGAAAAAACTGATTTATCATGGGTTCTCCGCTATGTATTTTTTTATTATATCTAAAGTAGGATCCTCTACTATAAAGAGGATGGATATATTTCTGTGGAAGGAGTTTTTTACTTACATTGTAATTCAAGCATCATATTCTCCTATATCGAAGGATTATTCTTCTAAGCTTCATTAGTTGATTCATTGTGCTTAGTCCTAAAAATTATCTTCTCTCCGACCTTATTTATTTTTGCATTCTTTTGCAATCAATATTTGATATTTCTATTTATCTCTACGATTTGTATCAGGCTATATCACATATCCTTAGAACTACGTACAAATTCAACTCTATCCTTTTTTTCGGGTAAACAATGTTATTGGTTTTTTTTTTTTTTCGTATTTTTAATTTTGCTAGTTTTCTTTGTCCTACTCCCGATTAGTCCGGGAAAAGCATTTGAAAATAAGTCGAATGGTATGGTAGAGAACAAAGTGTAGCTGTGCTACGGAGAGAGAACGTACAAAAAAGTAAATGAAGATCTAATTTGCAAATGCATTATTCCATGGGTTAACACATACTAATAGAGTTTAGTTTCAGTAAATATAATAAACAAGTGGTTTACGTAACATTTAAGACTATGAGAAAATCCACATTATCATATGGTTATGAATAGCTAGCTCAAAAGACTAATTAAATATGCGGAGCAATTAATTAAGATTAAAATACATCAATACTAAATGATTGAGCTAGCTAGGCTGGGCTGAAGGCCGGTCCCAATCTCTGGCTTCTTAATTTTGAGAAAGCTTCTTTGTTAATTTTCTTGAGAAGTTGTTCAAGTTGGGCAATATCTTCTGGACCCCCAAACATGAATGGCGTATCAATCATATAATCTGCACAACTATCGATCTGGTATATGGCGTTATTCATCTGATTGATGAGTTCTTTTAACTGGCCTTTATGATAGTTTTTAATTGCTGCTTCAACATACACAGAAACTTGATACAATAAGTTAATGGCACACTCTACGTAATCGTCCGGAAATAATTGCTTATGAGCTATATCATTGGCCAACCGAAGAGCCTTTTCAATATCATCTTCAGCCAAAGATATTTGAGTAATGAATGTGAATACTATTACGAAAATGCATACGGTACCAAAGAGACGCGCCATTTATTTGAGCTTTTTTGGGTTCTTTCTTAGATTTGATCAAGAGTTTTTCTTTATATAGTTTCTCTATTCCATAATTAATTGTATTAATTAGGATGTTGATTTAATTCTCTTCTTTATCTATTGGCTAACCTTGAATAAATGCGGCTTTTAATTATACAAATTCATCTAACCTTAGCTTATAAAGTAACTTTTTACGTTACAAAATGTGTCTCCTTAATGAAGTAGGAGGGAAAAGTTTAATTTTAGTTACAAATATATTAATGCAACATTGTCTTTGGCCAATATTATATTGGACACATGCATGTGACCTATATTTTGTTATTGTAACGACCTAACTTTCTCCATATGTTCGTTACATACTTTATATTGTTAGACATCTTAAAATTATTTTTATTATTAAGAGCGGAGTATGTAAAATGAGATTTTAAAAAAAAACAAAAATAATAATAATTAAGAAGTGCAAAAGCAAACAAAATATAAAGTCTCATAAAATGAAAGAACTTTATCAAGAGACGAAATATACCATATAGAACCAGAAAGAGCAAAACTTCTGAATGTTCCGCATGTTTAAGATCACTACAAAAATTATCTAGTGCTACGGCTTGTGCTCTCATGAACACGGCAGGGATTGCAAATTCAATGAAAAAGAAAATTTTAACCTGCACTAAAGAATGGGTCAGGACACCTCCATTATTTGGCCTATTTTTAATTTTCAACATATAGTCCTCGATTATGTCTATCTAATTTTAAAGGCTTAGATTGCTTTTTTTTTTTCTCTTTCTTTCATTTTTCTTATTCGCCTAGCTAGTTCTTCAGAGAAACAGAGCATATATAATATTGTTTGATCTTGCTTTATTGTTAGGGTGAAACAAAAAGTTGGAGTTCATCTCCAATATTTTATATGGTAGAAGTATCTGTCCGAGCAGTCAGTCTTATACAAAAATCACCCACTTTTACTGGCGGAACACCAAAAACACCGACTGTTGTTTACGGTGGTGACACTCAAAGATTCCCTTGAAAGAATTTTCAAGACGAAGATTTTAACTTTACTTTAATGCCTTTTGCGGTATGGTTTTCATTATTATTATACTAGTATGAAGAAATCATGAGTTTACGAAATAACTGAGACAAAATTTAGTCGAGAAATTATGTGTATGCATACAAAATTAATTTTATAAAGTGATTAAACCATAAATTTAAATATTTTTCCAAATAAGTTTAACACTCTTCATTTTATCAATTTCACATAAACATAATGAGCATATGCAACCACATTATAAGTATATAACATTAACTGAATTCGATAAAAATTTAAGATGATAAAAATTTAAGATGATAGTGCTCGTCATGATCCAGTTTTAAAATTGGCCATCCTATGCTTGATCTTCCGAAAGGCCCTATATGTTTGTAATTTGTTCTAGAAAAAAGTTTTGAAAAACCTTAATAATTTTTATTAGAGTACTTTCTCAAAAAGCATTGTACTAAATCCTTGAATAAAATCTAAATTTTTATATGATTATTAGTTATTTAAAAGTAATACAAGTTAAGCTACTACAACAAACAAAATCTCTTGTAATTCCACTTATAATTCAGAAGCAAAAAGTATTTAGAAAACAAGTCATATCTTTGAATAGACGGAGTCATAGTTTTGTTGTCAATTCATCATTTCAATGTCTCTGTTTAATAATATATTACCTTATGAAATCAAAGAACTTCGCAAGATATGAGTTCTTGTGCATGTTGGATTATATGTTTGAATCTTGTCTGAGAATTCAACTAATTAACTGAAAAAAGTCTTTGCTCATTCCTTATGATCTCGTGCGTGAATATGTAGAGGAAAGAATGTAAGAAGAGCAACAAATCTCTATTGGAACGCCTATTGCAGTATATGATGTCTTGGCAAGTAGACATCATTCTGTCTCTTTCAATTGCCTCGAAGCTCGTTGATCCCTTTGGAATTGGTTTAAAATCAAAATGTGTTGAGCGAAAAATCAATCAATGGAGGAAAAAATGTCGATATTATGGACTCAAACGGATCTATCCAAGGCATAAATGTTTGCTCGAGTTCTCAGAAAATATCACTGTAAATATTGGAGTGCTGCTACATGTTAGATAACTTTAAAGAATATATAAATGGTTGTCGAGTTCTGAATTATCAGTGTAATTGTGCAAATATTGAACTGCATACATGTTACATGACTTTGGCGGGATACAAGAAACAAAAATTACACAATAAGATATTATGTTTTTTCTTTTCTTTCCCATAGAAGAACCTAGTATGCGCCATATTTAAGAGTTAAGTAATCCACATGAATATTGTGGTATATATATATATATATATATATATATATATACATACTTTTGTACGCACAAATCATCCTAACGATTGTAATATTTGCACAAGTAGGACGAAAGCAGAAAATAGTGTCATACCTTTGGTCTTGATTAGTTGATCTATCTTCTCTCTTCATATATGTGGTGCCCATAGTACATTACTTTCCATGCGATCTGCAGTAAGAAATTCAAGTAGGCAAACACAAGGAAACTTCATTTATTAAAAAAGAACTTATTATAAGAGTAAATACAATTCATAAACCTTATCAACAATTAAAAAAAATAGAAATCAACACTATCTTGAGACAAATGCAATGAAAAATCAAATAGTAAATTTGTTTGGTAAAAATTAGAGACCAACCAGAAGCAGCATAAGCCAATTATGTGTCATGTTCCAAGTATTCTGAGGATCAGAGCCAATATGCAAACAAATTATTTCTGCCCAAACAATCTGAAATATTATAAAACAGAGAATAATGCAACGTTCATTACTCTAAATAAACTCCAAGGACTATTATAAGGAATGGTTTAAAGGAAGAAAGATAGTATAGGAGTAATAGTGAAGTGATGGAGATGATTTTTCTAGAGGGGAAACGCAAAGGAAAAGAATGAAAATAGAGTAATTTCACGGGATGAGATAAATAATGGAGTACTACTTAATAATGAGAAGTTTTAAAGAACCAGAAAAACAGAGGGATATAAGGATGCTTTTGAAACGGTGCTTTATCTTTTCATTTATTTAGTAAAGAGATACAATTAAACCCTAAATTATTTGGATGAATTGAAAACGTGAAGGTTTTAATTTGGAACAGGTGATGTTCTGTGATTTTTGGAACGGTGCTTTTCCTGTTTCATTATTTGTTAAAGAGACACAAATTAAACCTTAATTATTTGGATTTAGTAATTGAGTATTGTGTTAAAATGAGAGGAGAAAATTATTTTTTTTGATAAATTAGATAAATACATTTTCTACTCTATGAGAGGTGTCACATCACTGCTCTAAGTGCCTCAATTATATTTATATATAGAAGATATATAGATTACCCTGATCTCAGCGTGATCTTCATTATACCTTGAATCGTACTATTTGTCACGACCCAAAATTTCCAACCTATCATGATGACGCCTATCTCGATACTAGGCAAGCCGAAAATCTCAATAAACCAAAACTTCTCTTTAAGGTTGAAAATATAATATTTAAATACAATACAAACACTCCCCAAAATCCGGTGTCACTGCGTACATGAGCATCTAATATGAATACAAGTCTGAAAAATATAGTCTATAATAGTTTGAAACCAAATACAGTAAACAAAGAGATAGAGAAGGAGAGACAAGGTCTGTGGAACACGACAGCTACCTCAAAATCTCCTGAAAATCAATAACGCGAAAGGATCAACACCCGCTATGTCCGGGAACACATGGATCTGCACACGAAGTGCAGGGTTTAGTATGAGTACAACCAACTCCGCAAGTAACAATAATAAATAAGGAACTGAAGATAGTAACGAGCTACACAGTTATGGTTCATTTCCAAGAATTCCAGCAAAGAATAGACATGCTATCAAATCTGGCAGTTTAATATCAAATTAATTTTTATACAGTTCATGTTCATGTAATCCATATGTCAACAATCTTTCAGAGATTTCACAACAATGACAGATAGCAACTAAGTACAACAACAAATGGAAATCAAGTACAACCTTTTAGGACAACAATCACTCACTGGGCTCCCAACCCTCATCACTCTGTGGGCTCCCAGCCCTCATCACTCACTCTCAATGGGTACCCGCGCTCACTGGGAGTGTACAGACTCCGGAGGGGCTCCTACAACTCAAGCGCTATAATCTGCACGGACAACTTGCCCTAATATAAATATCTGGATTCGCACGGCCAACTCACGTGCTATAGTATAATATAATGATCCGCACGGCCAACTCACGTGCTGCACAACCAACTCACGTGCTGCACGACCAACTCACGTGCTGCACGACCAACTCACGTGCTGCACGACCAACTCACGTGCTATAGTATAATATAAGGATTTGTACGGCCAACTCATGTGTTGTACGGACAACACACGTGCTATGATATCAATATCTCACAATCAGGCCCTCGGCCTCTCTCAGTCATAAATTTCTCCAGTCTCTCGGGCTCTCATTAATCATGAAATCAGCCCAAACAACAATGATATGATGTATCAATAATAATAATAGAGTCTGGGATAAAATGTGCAAGTAAAAACTGAGACTGAGTACATATAGCATTTAGCAGGCAATTCAACAAGTGCGCGACCTCTGTGGGTCCCAACACTACTATCATATAGCCTAAGTATGATTTCTAACATGATTTACAGTCAAATTTTTATCAACACATAGAGAGCATATAACTAACAACAAATTATTCAACTTTACAGTTTTCCGGAACGAACCAAGTCACAATCCTCTCGATGCACGCCCACACGCCCGTCACCTAGCATGTGCATCACCTCCAAAATAATCATATGATACCAAAATCCGGGGTTAATAACCTCAGGACCAGATTTAAAATTGTTACTTACCTCAGAGCATGAAATTCTTTACTCTACTATGCCTTTGCCTCGCAAATCGGCCTCCGAATGCCTCGAATATAGTCACAAATAATTTATTTCAGTTAATAAAATTTATTGGAATTAACTTCATAAGAAAATGCTAATTTTCCATAAAAATCCAAATTTTAACTCAAAAATCGCATATGGGGCCCATATTTCAGAACTCGACAAAAGTTACAAAATCTAAAAGCCCATTCAACCACGAGTCTAACCATACCAATTTTATCAAAATCCGACCCCAACTCGACCCTCAAATCTTCAATTTAAACTAAGAGGGTTTTCAAACTTTTCCAACTTAATTCGCTAATTAAATGATAAAAACAACCATGGATTCGAGTAATTTAACCAATATTGAGTTAAGAACTCTTACCTCGTTGTTTTCCTTGAAAAACTCCCGAAAATCGCCTCTTCCCGAGCTCAAATCCGTCAAAAATTGAAAATGGGACAAAGTCCCATTTTCAGAACTTAAACTCTCTGTCCAGACCTCTCTTCTTTGCGAACGCGACAGGTCCGTCGCGTTCGCAAAGCACACTCGACTGCCCACAAATTTAACCCTTCGCGAACGCGATCGTGGCTTTGCGAACACGATCGTGGCTTCGCGAACGCGAAGCTTTGCAAATCTTACCCTTCGCGAACGCGACCACGGCTTCGCGAAGCGAAGCTTTACCAACTCAGACCTTCGCGAACGCGACCTCCACCTTGCGAACGCGTAGAACAAGGACCCGGGGGTCCCCAATAGCCTCACTCCTCTTCGCGAACGCGACACCTCCCACGTGTTTGCGATGCACACACAGACCATAACTTCGTGTTCGCGTCCTCTCCTTCGCGAACGCGAAGAACAAAATCTCACACTCAGAAAACACTCTTCGCGAACGCGAGGGCCCACTCGCGAACGCGAAAGAGAAAATCAAAAAAATGCAGCAGCAGATATTAGCAATCTCACTAAGGCCAAAGCTTACCCGAGCCCCTCGGGAATTCAACCAAATATACCAATAAGTCCTAAAACATCATACGAACTTAGTTGAACCCTCAATTCACCTCAAACAACGCTAAAATCATGAATTACACCCCAATTCAAGCCTAATGAACTTTGAAATTTCTAATTTCTACAAACGACTCCGGAACCTACCAAATCACGTCCGATTTACCTCAAATTTTGCGCACAAGTCATAAATGACATAACAAAGGTACTCAAATTTTCAGAATTGGATCGACCCCGTTATCAAAAATTCAACCCCCCGGTCAAACTTCCCAAAAATTTAACTTTCGGCATTTCAAGCCTAATTCCACTACGGACCTCCAAATAATATTTCGAACACGCTCCTAAGTCCAAAATCACCATATGAAGCTATTGGAATCATCAAAATTCAAATCCGAGGTCATTTACACATAGGTCCATATCCGATCCACTTTTTAAACTTAAATTTTCAATTATAAGACTTGTCTCATTTCACTCTGAATTCCTTCCGGAATCGAATCCACTAACCCGGTAAGTCATAAAATAACTATAAAGCATAAATTGAGCAATTAATGGGAGAACGGGGTTATAATACTCAAAACGACATGCCGGGTCGTTACATTCTCCCCCTCTTAAATAAACGTTCGTCCTCGAACGGGTTTTAAATAATACCCGGGGTCTCAAATAAGTGTGGATATGTGCTCCACATCTCCTGCTCAATCTCCCAAGTAGCTTCTCCGACTGGCTGGCCTCTCCACTGTAGCTTCACTGATTCTATATTTTTTCACCTCAGCTTTCGAACCTGCCGGTCTAAAATAGCCACCGGCTCCATATCATAAGTCAAATTACCATCCAACTGTACTGTACTGAAATCCAGAATGTGAGACGGATCCTCGACATACTTTCGGAGCATGGTTACATGGAACACTGGATGAACACCTGATAGACTAGGTGGAAAAGCAAGTTCATACGCCACCTCCCCAATTTTCTTAAGTATCTCAAAAGGCCCAATATACCGAGGGCTCAACTTGCCCTTTTTTTCGAACCTCAACACACCCTTCATGGGTGAAATCTTGAGCAGAACCTTCTCCTCAACCATGTGAACAACATCACGAACCTTAAACTCGGCATAACTCTTCTGTCTAGACTGTGTCGTGTGAAGCCGTTCCTGAATTACTCTGACCTTCTCTAAAGCATCCTGAACCAAGTCAGTACCCAATAGTCTAACCTCACCATGCTCAAACCAACCCACCGGAGACTGACACCGTCTCCCATATAAAGCTTCATATGGAGCCATCTGAATGCTTGACTGGTAGCTTTTATTGTAAGCAAACTCTGCGAGTGGTAGAAATTGATTCCAAGTACCCCCAAAATCAATGACACAAGCGCGTAGCATATCCTCCAATATCTGAATAGTGCGCTTGGACTGTCCGTCCGTCTGAGGGTGAAATGTTGTACTCAACTGAACCTGTGTGCCCAATTCTCGCTACACTGCCATCTAAAACTGTGAGGTAAACTGTGTACACCGATCTGAAATAATGGACACCGGCATACCGTGTAGGCAAACAATCTCGCGAATATAAATCCCAGCCAACCTCTCCGAAGAATAATTAGTACCGACTGGAATAAAATGCGCAGATTTGGTCAACCGATCTACTATCACCCAAACAACATCAAACTTTCTCAAAGTCCGTGAGAGTCCAACTACGAAGTCCATGGTAATACGCTCCCACTTCCACTCCGGAATTTCAAGTCTCTGTAGCAATCCGCTCGGTCTCTGGTACTCGTACTTTACCTGTTGACAATTTAAACACCGATATACAAACCGAACTATATCTTTCTTCATCCGCCTCCACCAATAGTGCTGTCTCAAATCCTTATACATCTTTGCGGCGCTTGGATGAATAGAGTATCGCGAACTGTGAGCTTCTTAGATAATCAGCACACGCAAACCATCTACATTAGGTATACATAGCTTGCCCTGCATTCGTAATACACCATCATATCCAATAGTGACTTTCTTGGCATCACTGTGCTGAACCGTGTCCTTAAGGACAAGCAGATGTGGATCATCATATTGGCGCTCTCTGATGCGATCATATAAAGAAGACCGAGAAACCACATAGGCCAAAACTTGATTCGCCTCGGAAACATCCAATCTAACAAACTGATTAGCCAAGGCCTGAACCTCCAAGGCTAAAGGCCTCTCTTCTACCGGTAAGTATGCTAAGCTGCCCAAACTCTCTGCCTTATGACTCAAGGCATTGGTCACTACATTGGCCTTTTCGGGATCATAGAGAATGGTGATATCATAATCCTTAAGCAACTCCAACCACCTTCGCTATTGCAAGTTAAGATCCTTCTGTTTAAACAAATATTGTAGACTCCGATGATTGGTATACACCTCACACTGGACACCGTACAATTAAAATATTTTAATGCATGAACAATAGCTGCTAACTCAAGATCGTGGATTGGATAATTCTTCTCATGTACCTTTAGCTGTCTGGACGCATAGGCAATCACCCTACAGTCTTGCATCAACACTGCGTCGAGACCAATTCATGTACCTTTAGCTGTCTGGACGCATAGGCAATCACCCTACAGTCTTGCATCAACACTGCGTCGAGACCAATACGCGATGCATCATAATACACAATATAAGACTCTGAACCTGTAGGCAACACCAATACTGGAGTTGTAGTCAAAGCTGTCTTGAGCTTCTGAAAGCTCTCTTCACATTCATCCGACCACCTGAACGGAGCACCTTTTTGGGTCAATTTAGTCATAGGCGATGCAATAGACGAGAAACCCTCCACGAAACAACGATAATAACTGGCTAAGCCGAGAAAACTCAGAATCTCAGTAACTGAGGATGGTCTGGGCCAGTTTTGAACTGCCTCTTTTTTCTTCGGATCCACCTTAATACCTTCACTGGATACTATATGTCCCAAGAATGACACCGAACTAAGCCAAAACTCACACTTAGAGAATTTGACATAAAGTTTCTCCTCTCTCAGCCTTTATAATACAATACCCAGGTGTTGTGCATGCTCCTCCTGGCTACATGAGTACACCAGAATATAATCAATGAATACCATGACAAATAAATCAAGATATGGCTGAAGTACACTATTCATCAAATGCATAAATGCTGTTGGGGCATTGGTTAGCCCAAAAGACATCACACGAAATTCATAGTGGCCATAACGAGTCCTGAATGCCGTCTTTAGAATATCCGAATCCCGAATTTTTAATTGGTGATACCCAGACCTCAAATCAATTTTGGAGAACACCCTCGCTCCCTGAAGCTGGTCAAATAAATCATCAATACGCGACAATGAATATTTATTCTTGATAGTAACTTTGTTCAAGTGCCTATAATCAATGCACATCCGCATAGTACCATCTTTCTTTTTCACAAACAGAACTGGTACACCCCAAGGTGACACACTAGGCCTAATAAACCCCTTTTCAAGGAGTTCCTGAAGTTGCTCTTTCAATTCTTTCAAATCAGCTGGTGCCATACGATACGAAGGAATAGAAATAGGTTGAGTGCCCTGCACCAAGTCAATACCGAAATCAATATCCCTATCGGGTGGCATACCCGGCAGGTCTACAGGAAATACATCCGAAAAGTCTCGCACAACCGGTACTGAATCAATAATAGGAGCATCTGCATCAACATCTCTCATAAAGGCCAAATATGACAAGCATCCCTTTCCAACCATACGTTGGGCCTTTAAATAAGAAATTACCCTGCTAGGAACAAGATCTAGAGAACCCCTCCATTCAACCTTTGGCAACCCCGGCATCGTCAACGTCACGATTTTTGCGTGACAGTCCAGAATAGCATGACATGGAGACAACAAATCTATACCTAGGATTACATCGAAATCAACCATACCGAATAATAAGAGATCAACTCTAGTCTCCAATTCCCCAATAGTTACCACACACGACCGATACACATGATCCACAGTAATAATATCGCCCACCGGTGTAGATACACAAATAGGTGAAACTAAAGACTCACAGGGCATATCCAGATAATGAGCAAAATATGATGATACATATGAATAAGTGGAACCAGGGTCAAATAATATAGAAGCCTCCCTGTGGCACACTGAAACAATACCTGTGATCACTGCGTATAAGGCAACAGCATCTGCCCTGGCAGGAAAATCATAGAATCGAACCTGCCCGCCTCCTGATCGGCCTCCCCCTATTGGGCGACCCCTGGCTGCCTGGCCCTCACCCCGAGATGGCAAGGCGGGTGGTGTAATTGCTGGTGCTTGTACCATCGATCGAGAACTCTGCTGTGAAACCCCACTCAACAGCCTAGGACACTCTCTCTTGAAATGACCAAATTCTCCGCACTCGAAACAACCCCTCCTCTGACGGAACTGATGCTCCTGATAACCCGAGGAATGACCTGCAGAAGCCTGTGCGGACGAGGCATGATGAGAACTCTACGCTGGTAGTGCACTGAATGAAGACTGGCGTGAGTGAGCACTGTAAGAACCATAGCTAGCTGATGCACCACGATGAGCTGGACGACCTGTCTGAGCGTGTCTATAAGAACGACCCCTACCACGGTGAAACTGGCCCCCTGAAGGAACACCGCTATAATCACATGGACCACGAGGCCTCTTAGCCTCTCTCTCCACGTTCCTGGCTATGAACTATCTCTATCTGCCGAGCAATGTCCACTACCTCATCAAAAGTAGCACAAGATACCCTCTCCCTAGTCATAAGTAATCGCAGCTGATATGTGAGGCCATCAATAAACCTCCTAATCCTCTCCCTATCACTAGGAACCAACCAGACTGCGTGATAAGCCAACTCAAAAAATCTCATCTTGTACTGCGTCACGGACATATCACCCTGGCGAAGCTGCTCATACTGTCTGCGCAGCTCTTCTCTGCGGGACTGAGGTACGAACTTCTCCAAAAAGACCACAGAGAACTGATGCCAAGTAAGGGGTGCTGCGCCAACAGGCCTACGTCTCTCGTAAGTCTCCCACCATCTGAGTGCAGACCCAGAAAACTGAAAAGTAGTGAATGATACCCCATTGGTCTCCAGAATACCCGTTGTCTGAAGCATCCGTTGACATCTATCCAGAAAATCCTGAGTATCCTCTGACTCAGTACCGCTAAAATGGTGGAGGTCGAAGCCTCTCAAATCTCTCAAGTCTCCTCTTCTCATCATCTGCCATAATAGGAACTACCGGGGCCTGAGCAGCTGCAACCGGCTGGGCTGGTAGTGCCCATGGTATCTGAAGTCCCTGTACTATCTTGTATAGAGTATGAGAAATGGGGGTATGAGTACCTTTCCCAGCCTGAGAAGTGGCAGGTGCGGCCTGAACCGAAACCACCTGAGGAAGACCAGTGCAGGTTGCCAATATTTGGGCCAAAGTCTCCTAAATGCCTGCAATCTCAATGGGCACAACTGGTGCCTAAGATGATCCTATCGGCTCAACTATATCTAAAATCTGCTCCTGAGCTAGTCAACTAGTGGTACTACAGGTGCTATTCCAACTGTGGTACAAGCTACACCTCGACCTCTACCTCGGCCCCGGCCTCTACCACGGACCCGGCCTCTCGCGGCCCTAACTGGTAGCACTGGTGGCTGACCATCCGATCTGGTAGTACGTGTTCTCACCATCTATGAGAGAATAGAATAGCAGAAATTTATTTTCCAGAATCAACAAATTCGCACGACAGAATACAAAAAAATAAAATTTTCCTAAGGGTTCTGCAGCCTCTGGAAGATAAGTACAGACGTCTCCGTACCGATCCGCAAGACTCTACTAAACCCGCTCATAACTCATGAAACCTACGTAACCTAGGCTCTGATACCAACTTGTCACGATCCAAAATTCCCAACCTGTCGTGATGGCGCCTTTCTCGATACTAGGCAAGCCGAAAATCTCAATAAACCAAAACTTCTCTTTAAGGTTGAAAATATAATATTTAAATACAATATAAACACTCCCCAAAACCTGGTGTCACTGAGTACATGAGCATCTAATATGAATACAAGTCTAGAAAATATAGTCTATAATAGTCTGAGACCAAATACAGTAAACAAAGAGATAGGGAAGGAGAGACAAGGTCTGCGGAACACGACAACTACCTCAAAATCTCCTGAAAATCAACCGCGCGAAAAGATCAACACCCGCTATGTCCGGGAAAACCTGGATCTGCACACGAAGTACAGAGTGTAGTATGAGTACAACCAACTCAGAAAGTAACAATAATAAATAAGGAGCTGAAGATAGTAACGAGATACATAGTTATGGTTCATTTCCAGTAATTCCAGTAAAGAATAGACATGCTATCAAATCTGGCAGTTTAATATCAAATTAATTTTTATACAGTTCTTGTTCATGTAATCCGTATGTCAACAATCTTTCAGAGATTTCACAACAAATGACAGATAGCAACTAAGTGCAACAACAAATGGAAATCAAGTATAACCTCTTAGGACAACAATCACTCACTGGGCTCCCAGCCCTCATCACTCCCTAGCCTCCCAGCCCTCATCACTCACTCTCAATGGGTACCCACGCTCACTGGGGGTGTACAGACTCCGGAGGGACACCTACAACCCAAGCGCTATAATCTGCACGGACAACTCACGTGCTATAATATAAATATCTGGATCCGCAAGGCCAACTCACATGTTGCACGGCCAACTCTCGTGCTATAGTATAATATAAGGATCTGCACGGCTAACTCACGTGCTGCGCGGCCAACTCACGTGCTATAGTATAATATAAGCATCTGCACCACCAACTCACGTGCTGCACGGATAACTCACGTGCTATGATATCAATATCTCACAATCAGGCCCTCAGTCTCTCTCAGTCATAAATCTCTCCAGTCTTTTGGGCTCTCATTAATCATGAAATCAACCCAAACAACAATGATATGATGTATCAATAATAATAACAGAGACTGAGATAAAATGTTCAAGTAAAAATTGAGACTGAGTACATATAGCATTTAGCAGGAAATTCAACAAGTACGCAACCTCTGTGGGTCCTAACAGTACTATCACACAGCCTAAGCATGATTTCTAACATGATTTACAGTCAAATTTTTATCAACACATAGAGAGCATATAACTAATAATAAATTATTCAACTTTACAGTTTCCCGTGACGGACCAAGTCACAATCCTCTCGGTGCACGCCCACACGCCCGTCACCTAGCATGTGCGTCACCTCCAAAATAATCACATGATACCAAAATCCAAGGTTTAATACCCTCAGGACCAGATTTAAAACGGTTACTTACCTCAGAGCATGAAATTCTTTACTCTGCTATGCCTTTGTCTTGCAAATCGGCCTCCGAATGCCTCGAATCTAGTCACACATAATTCGTTTTAGTCAATAAAATTTATTGGAATTAACTTCATAAGAAAATGCTAATTTTCCATAAAAATTCGAATTTTAACTCAAAAATCGCCTTTGAGGCCCACTCTCGGAACTCGACAAAAGTTATAAAATCTGAAAGCCCATTCAACCACGAGTCTAACCATACCAATTTTATTAAAATCCGACTCCAACTCGACCCTCAAATCTTCAATTTAAACTAAGAGGGTTTTCAAACTTTTCCAACTTAATTCGCCAATTAAATGATTAAAACATCTATGGATTCGGGTAATTTAACCAATATTGAGTTAAGAACACTTACCCCATTATTTTTCTTGAAAAACTCCCGAAAATCGCCTCTTCCCGAGCTCCAATCTGTCAAAACTGACGAAGTCACGAAGTCCCATTTTCAGAACTTAAACTCTCTAACTAGACCTCTCTTCTTCGCGAACGCGACAGGTCCATCGCGTTCGCGAAGCACACTCGACTGCCCACAAATTTAATCCTTCGCTTCGCGAACGTGAAGCTTTGCAAATCTTACCCTTCGCGAACGCGACCACGACTTCGCGAACGCGAAGCTTTACCAGCTCAGACCTTCGTGACCGCCGCCTCGCGAACGCGTAAAACAAGGACCCGGGGGTCCCCAATAGCCTCACTCCTCTTTGCAAACGCGACACCTCCCACGTGTTCGCGATGCACACACAGACTATACCTTCGCGTTCGTGTCCTCCCCTTCACGAACGCGAAGAACAAAACCTCACACTTAGCAAACACTCTTCGCGAACGCAAGGGCCCACTCGCGAACGCGAAAGAGAAAATTAGAAAAATGCACCAGCAGATATCAACAATCTCACCAAGGCCAAAAATGATCCGTTAACCATCCAACACTTACCCGAGCCCCTCGGGACCTCAACCAAATATACCAACAAGTCCTAAAATATCATACGGATTTAGTCGAACCCTCAAATCACCTCAAACAACACAAAAACCATGAATTACACCCCAATTCAAGCCTAATGAACTTTGAAATTTCTAATTTCTACAAACGACTCCGGAACCTACCAAATCACGTCCGATTTACCTCAAATTTTGCGCACAAGTCATAAATGATATAAAAGAGGTACTCAAATTTTCATAATCGGATTTCGACCCCGTTATCAAAAAGTCAACCCCCGATCAAACTTCCCAAAAATTCAACTTTCGACATTTCAAGCCCAATTCCACTACGGACCTCCAAATAATATTTCGGACACGCTCCTAAGCCCAAAATCACCATATAGAGCTATTGGAATCATCAAAATTCAAATCCGAGGTCGTTTGCACATAGGTCCATATCCGGTCCACTTTTCTAACTTAAATTTTCAATTATAAGACTAAGTGTCTCATTTCACTCCGAATTCCTTCCGAACCCGAATCCACTAACCCGGTAAGTCATAAAATAACTATAAAGCATAAATTGAGCAGTAAATGGGGGAATAGAGTTATAATACTCAAAACGACCGATTGGGTCGTTACACTATTTGAGTTATTTTATTTGAGTTATTTTTCTTGATATAATTAAACTCTTTACCTAAATGATTTAGGCACAGTCAGGGGCCATTTGTTGATACAAGTCCTAAAATGAGATAACGAAATTAATGAGATGACGTCAATACGTACGTTTCGAAGACATTATCGACTAACTTTCATGTATGAAAAAGTTGGTGATGATTTGAAACTTCCCTATGGACTTTCCTCGGATTTTCGCGACAGCCTAGCTTTTGGAATATTAAAATATTGTTTTCATTTGACACAAACAAACGTAAAAGTTTTTAAAACTCTTTTTAATCATCGACTGGTAATTGAAAATTTAGATTTTCACTTTTCGATGGCTTTCCTTCGAAAACTCTTTTTTTCTTTTTTTTTTGTTGTAAATTTGTAGCTTTTTGAATGACTTCGTTGTTTAATTTACGGAAAATTTTCAGATCTTTTGACGACTTTCCAAGAACCTTCAAAAATCTAGAAATTGCATTGCATTACAGTACCCTTTGTATAGTTATCACACCGCGGGTTGTCAATTTCAATAAGCAAACAAATCATAAAATACATATATACATGATACATCACTTCGCTAAGTGCAACCCAAACATCCAAACATCCAACAAACAAAATCTATATTTTTGTTAGTACGTTGAATGATATAGTAGGAACAAAAGAGGTCTGGCTGAAATACATCATAAGATTATGCATAGCTAGCCCAAAAACTGTATATCCGCAGTAAGATTGAAATACACGACGTAGCTCAATACTAAGTTACTGAGCTAGCTAGACTGGGCTCAAGGCTGATCCCAATACCTTGCTTCTTAATCTTGAAGCTTCTTTCTTAATTTTCTTGATAAATAATTGGAGATTGGTGATATCTTGTACTATATTGTCGGCAATATACCTACTCACAACATCAGATGATTGTAGACAAATGTTGATATCGTTTAGGGCTTCATCAATCTGTTTGATAAGATCTTTGAATTGATGTTTATGGTACTTGTTAATTGCTAGCTCGAGAGCCCTTTCTGCATCTCCCAAGTTAAATATACAACCCACAGCTTCATCATAACTTAAAACCTGTGATATGTATCCGGCACTACCTATCGCCGATTTAAGAGAGGATTCAATATTATCATCAGCCAAAGGCATTTGACGAATGAGTGTGAACATTAACAGGGAAATGCATGTGAGTATGGAACTTATGCTAAATAGAGATGCCATTTTTTAGCTTTTCTTTTTTCACTCTTTCTGAGATCTCGCGTTTCTATTTATACTCTTTTGCTTTTCATAGTTCATTGAATTTGAGATGTTATATTTATGTCTCGTCTTTAGTTTTTCAATAAATGCGCCATTTAATTATACAAATACATCGAATCCGAGCTTATAAATCACTTTTTCTGTTGCAAACTAATGCTGAAGTATAGGAGTGTCACACCCCTTTTTCTACCCGCAAAATAATATTGTGTGAATTAAAGGATTTTTTCAATTAAAGTGACAAAATTGAGTAGGGATTATTTTATTTACAGAATCGCCACTTGGAATTGATTTTGTTGGTGCTCCAAGTCACTTTTTATTTGAATCCCTAATCAAAGGAAAGATTTGACTCTATTATTATTGGTCTGCGAAAATAAAGTACGGGTAAGGAATTCTGTTAACCGGGGAGAAGGTGTAAGGCATTCCCCGAATCTCGTGGTTCTAGCATGGTCGCTTTTATTGACTAAAATTTGGCTTGAATTAATTTTGGATAAAGTGTATTTTATTAGCCTTGAATTACTATCGTCTAATGTCGCTTAAAAATTAATAATTAAATTTTATTAATTTTTTCTTGTAGCGTGTAAGCACACAAGGTTTTATTTGATTATATGTACTAAAACAAAGAACGTGTCGGTACACATGGTTTAAATACAATTAATTTTGAAGATTCAAGGAGCGGGAATGCACACATGGCTACTTTATTAAATAAATATCGACCAAGGATCATGTATGAACACATGGTTTACATCTCAAACGTGCCTAAAATTGCCAATCGCTTAAATTAATTATTAAGGAAATGAGCTAATTAATTAGTAACAAAACCTGATTTTTTTTATTAGAATGACACTTTAAAGCTTGGTCCAACTTGTTATTATTATTATAATTTTTTTTTAAAAAAAAAGAAAGAAAGAAAATAGGCAGCTATGGAATTATATTGATGTTGGGATGTTGCTATTAAAGAAAATAAAATGGATCAAACTTTGGGTTTAGCTATTAGGCTTAACCAAAGTGAGCACTTTTATGGCCTTTATATGAATTTTGTAAGTTCAAAAGCCCATGTTTCTGGAGATTAATACAACAACCCAATAGCAATCCATGTTCAAAATCCTTTAATCAATCACTCTAATAGGTTTCTATTCTTCTTTTGACGAAATATATATATTTGGGCATTATAAGAACGAAAGAACAAGCCCCAAAAAAAACTTAAACTTTTCATTAATTACCAAAAGCATAGAGCAAGGAGGCAACCTATGACATTTAAAAAAAATATAATCTATTATAACAATGTAAAGAAGAGAAATTACTCATATGGAAGAGTATCTTACTAGAACACATATAAAAATACATTTGCAATTTAGTTGTAACAAAAAAATAAAAAGCTACTTTTATTACTACATAACCTTCTAGTTTAAAAAATACCACTTCTGCTTTGAACCAATAGCACAAATTCCAACAATCATTAAAGAAGATTAAACTTAAGAGCCCAGAAACTTGTGATATACTATTCTTAAAAACAAACAGTAGACCAACGAGATACTGTTTCAGCTGATCTGAAAGGAAGATTGAAGTTTTAACTTATCCCGGATTCCGCACACTTCGAGATATACATGCAGCATTTAAATATTTTTTTCTTCGTTAGGTCTCTTCAAGCATGCTCAAATAACAGAAACATGTTCATAGATATTGAAAATCTGCATTACAATAGCTTAAAAGTTACCTCAATGGTTGAAAATCAAAACTATAGCAAAGATGGAACACCGGAAGAACTAACTAACGAACAACAGCGAACTAGCAAACTTCCAGCAGTGAAAAGAGCAACCAAACAGCAATCTTTTAACCCGAAGTGACCCAGGAACTCAAAACAGAAGTTCAGTATCTTGGAAAAGGAAACAAGAACTCGGCTAACCTTAAGAGCTTAAGTTATTTTTCACAAGGTATTAGCTTTCAAAAGAATCACTCACAAACTTTCAGTTTTTCGGCTTACTTTGTTGTTCAGCTGATGCCTTTTACTCTCAAAGTTGTGTATTTTGCTTAGAATGAGAAATGCCTCTGTCTTCTAAGTATAAGAGAGTGTGTGTTCTTTTTTCAGTCATTAAGCATCCCCATTCTAAGTGTAAGAGAGTCTCTTTTATAGGAGAAAAGCAGCCCTTTCAATAGGCAAATAAAGTTAGATTTTTGGACAGATTTTATGGTTCACCAAAAATCTGTCCAAAAGACTGACTTTGTATGCTAAACACTGTTCAAGGTCTGTCCCAAAGGTGAAAGGACAGCCTAAAAATCTACTGTGTCAGAAGCAAGGAGAAAAAAATGTCCTTTCAGCCACCCTACTAGTAAAAGTAAGCTACTATTACCCTATTTTATGATAAAATAAACTAACTTCAGATTTTAACCATCAACAATAAACTACTTGCTCAACACAAATCAAACTTGGACAACTATGAACTGACAAAGCATAGACGAGACTAAAAACGTAATTGAACTAAGTATTCAAACCAACTTGATGGGAATGAATTCGATTTGTGTAAACTAATTACTAAACAAACAACTAAATTTACAAACTAATGCTCAAAATAGAACGAGCATCGTTAACAATCGGACAACGACTAACAACAACTAAATAATCGACTAACTAAGTGAACGATTTAACTAATACATTAAAGATCATGTTTAAATCAATAACGAATCTAACAAACCACTAAACTAAATAGAAATAGCTAATTAAATAAACCTAACTTGAAACTCTAATTAACAAAAAATAACCAAAACAGAAAAATAAATAAATAAAAAATCAGAAACTAATCTACTAAATAAAAAAAAATTAGAAATTAATTAAAAAGATGACGATTATACCTAACAAGTATGCTTGAAGCCATTCGAGCCACGAGAAGACGCCAGAGATGCTAAAAGGCGACTACCCGACTCCGAAACGCATGTTTCTTTCGGGTAGATGCTAGAACGAAATGCGTTTTAGCATCTCGCCAAAAGAAACGAGTGTCTTTGAGTCGAAAAAAAGCTAAGATGGGGGTTCAGGGCATTTTGGCGATGGTGAGGCGGTGGAGCCGTGGCGGTGGCGAGGAGCGGGACGACGACGACGGGGATTTTGGAGGTGAAATGGGTAGAAAAAGATAGGTCTCGTGGAGCTCTATTCATTCATGTATGTGTTGTAGGGTGGTGTTGGCCGGAGCTTCAAGAATTTAGACCAAAAAGTGGCGGCTAAAGTTTCTTAGATCTAAAATTCAAGGAGTTTGAGAATTTTTTTGAAGGAATTGGTTTGGAGATATGGGAAGAGGAGGTTGTGGAGATTATATGGTGTTAATTTGGAGGTGTTTGGAGGTAGTTCGCCGCCGGTGGGTGATTTCCGGCGGCGGCGGAGAGAAGAGAGAGAAGAGAGAGAGAAAAGAGAGAAAGAGTTATAGGGGAAATGAGAGAATTTTTCAAATTTTTGAGGCTTTAAATACCTCTTGAAAGATCAAATATGGACCATTAGATCAAGAGGGGATCAATGGGTGAGATTTGATCTTGGGTCACTTAATGAAACGACGTAGTTTTGAGGCAAAACTACGTCGTTCCGGACCCTTTTAAAGGCAGCCCCTTATCTTGCACTTTTGGCCACGTTCTCTTTCAAATTTGGCCCAATTTCTTTCTTAATCCTACTTATTAAACTAAATTTATACAAATAAATTAATTAATTAAGTAACTTATTTAAATAATCAATTAACTAGATTAATTCATCAATTGAATAGTTAGTTAATTCCTAAAATGCACAAATAAAGAAAGAACTATTTTTTGGTATTTTTATGATAGGAAATATGCAATCAAAGACACAAAAATTGGGAAATATAATTAAAACAACAAAACACTAATGACTTTAGAATGTGTTAAAATAGTACAAAAATTAGGTATTTACAGCTGCCCCTCTTTGCTCGAGAACATGAAGAGTTTTCGTGCAAAGAAAAGTGAATGCCATGGCTAATTTTTGCTCACATATTACTCCAATGAAAGCATTTTTTTTTAAATGGTGACCGAACCCTGCTTCCGAGGTAGCCTACATATCCTTGTTTAGAGGAATCAGGTCAGTGTAGTTCTCGAAAAATTTGGTAGCTGGGACTACCAGACACTAGATTTAAGACTGATGTTGCTGCTGTTGTTGATGTTACTGTTACTTGCTGCTTGCATCAAAAGGAAAAGAAAAAGAACTACATATGTCTGGAAACTAAGAGTTATAAAATTCCTAATCTATGTGTCTTGTGGAGTCAAATCTTGATTCTTGACCCGATCGCTTGTGTTGACCTTAGATTGGATCTTGATGCTCTTTGAGGAAAGGATCATGGCTCATTCTCGATTGCTTGCTTTCCGGATCAGAGTTCGGAAAAATGAACCTCGAGAAGCTGGGCTGCTGACACATTATCCAAGCTAACTCTAACTATCTTGTGACCGAAAAACTTCTTTATTCTGATGAGAAAGCTGAAACTGCAAGCTTTAATCATCACTTGTGCTATGCGGCGAGGCCTGCAAAGCCATCAAAGACGAACAAAACGAACAAAAATTTTCTGCCCCAGTTTGGCACTAGGAAAATTTTGTGAGTTAGAGAAAGCTAAAGTATCGAATTTGTTGAAATGAAGACAACGAGAGTATTATAAACTAACTATGTGAGGATATGCAACCATAAGGGGAAGTAACTTATGTTACCAGAGGAAATGGAATTAGAAGATGGTACCCTGTATTACCGAAAGGAATGTAACCAGGGATTGGTACCCTGTATTACCGAAAGGAGTGTAACCAGGGGTTGGCACCCTTTATTACAGAAAAGAGTGTAACCAGGGGTTGGCACCCTGTATTACTGAAATGAGTGTAACCAGGGATTGGCACCCTGTATTACTGAAAGAAGTGTAACCAGGGGTTGGTACCCTATATTACTTAAAGGAGTGTAACAGATGCTGGCAACCTGTATTACTGAAAGAAGTGTAACCAGGGGTTGGCACCCTGTATTACTGAGAAGGAATGTAACCAGGGGTTGGTACCCTGTGTTACTGAAAGAAGTGTAACCAGGGGTTGGCACCCTGGATTACTGAGAAGGAATGTAACCGGGGGTTGGCACCCTATATTACTGAGAAGGAATGTAACCAGGGGTTGGTACCCTGTATTATTGAAAGAAGTGTAACCAGGGGTTGGCACCCTGTATTACTGAGAAGGAATGTAACCGGGGGTTGGTACCCTGTATTACCGAAAGAAAATGTAACCAGAGGTTGGTACCCTGTATTATTGAAATGAGTGTAACGAGGGGTTAGCACCCTGTATTACTGAGAAGGAATGTAACCAGGGGTTGGTACCCTGTATTACCGAAAGAAAATATAACCAGGGGTTGGTACCCTGTATTATTGAAATGAGTGTAACCAGGAGTTGGCACCCGGTATTACCGAAAGGAATGTAACCAGGGGTTGGCACCCTGTATTACTGAAAGGAGCGTAACCAGGGGTTGAAAGGGTTCTACCTAGGTTAAACTACGAAAAGCAAACCTGGGCGAAGAGTAGTTCTACCCAGAAACATGAGCTGGTACCCCCTAGGTGAAAAGGTTCTACGTGCATTAAGCTATGAAAAATAAGCCTGGGCGAAGAGTACTTCTACCCGGAAATATGAGCTGGATCCCCCTAGGCGAAAAGGTTCTACCTGGGTTAAGCTACGAAAAACAAGCCTGGGTGAAGAGTACTTCTACCCGGAACTATGAGCTGAATCCCCCTAGGCGAAAAGGTTCTACCTGGGTTAAGCTACGAAAAATAGCCTGAGCGAAGAGTACTTCTACCGGAACTATAAGCTGGATCCCCCTAGGCGAAAAGGTTCTACCTTGGTTAAGCTACGAAAAACAAGCCTAGACGAAGAGTACTTCTACCCGGAACTATGAGCTAGATCCCCCTAGGCGAAAAGGTTCTACCTGGGTTAAGCTACGAAAAATAACCTCAACAAAGAGTACTTCTACCCGGAACTATGAGCTGGATCCCCCTAGGCGAAAAAGTTCTACCTGGGTTAAGCGACGAAAAGCAAGCCTTGGCAAAGAGTACTTCTACCAGGAAATATGAGTTGGATCCCCTTAGGCGAAAATGTTCTACCTGGGTTAAGCTACGAAAAACAAGCCTGGGCGAAGAGTACTTCTATCTGGAACTATTAGCTGGATCCCCCTACGCGAAAAGGTTCTACCTCGGTTAAGCGACGAAAAATAGCCTGAGCGAAGAGTACTTCTACCCGGAACTATGAGCTGGATCCCCCTAGGCAAAAAGGTTCTACCTGGGTTAAGCTACGAAAAACAATCCTAGGTGAAGAGTACTTCTACCTGGAACTATGAGCTGGATCCCCCTAGGCGAAAAGGTTCTACCTCGGTTAAGCGACGAAAAGCAACCTGAGCGAAGAGTACTTCTACCAAGAACTATGAGCTGGATCCCCCTAGGCGAAAAGGTTCTACCTTGGTTAAGCTACGAAAAACAAGCCTAGACGAAGAGTACTTCTACCCGGAACTATGAGCTAGATCCCCCTAGGCGAAAAGGTTCTACCTGGGTTAAGCTACGAAAAATAACCTCAACAAAGAGTACTTCTACCCGGAACTATGAGCTGGATCCCCCTAGGCGAAAAAGTTCTACCTGGGTTAAGCTACGTAAAACATCCTAAGCAAAGAGTACTTCTACCCGGAACTATAAGCTGGATCCCCCTAGGTGAAAAGGTTCTACCTGGGTTAAGCTACGTAAAACAACCTGGGTGAAGAGTACTTCTACCCGGAACTATGAGCTGGATCCCCCTAGGCGAAAAAGGTTCTACCTGGGTTAAGCTACTATAAAACATATGAGCAAAAAGTACTTCTACCCGGAACTAGGAGCTAAATCCCCCTAGGCGAGAAGGTTCTACCATGGTTTAAGCTATGAAAATGGGAGGTTTGGACAGTAATGATGCATGCTACGAATAAAGGAAAGTGGAGATTTTGCGGAAACTTACCTTTAGTGACATTCGCCCTTTGAGAATCGCCATTCTGCACTGCTTTGATCCTGCTTCAAACAAAGAAATATTTGTGAGGTTTTAAAGTGGTGGTCGGTTTGTAGCCTTGATGCCCTTAGTAGTTTGAATTCACCCCTCCCCTGTCGAAGAACTGATTTTGTCAGTGTGATAACGAGGTTCCCGAATACTTTGTATCGCTTTCTAGAGACATTGTCTTTCTGACGTTGCCCCTGGCTGTTTCATACCCGGATGTCCATGGTACCGCTAATCCTTGTCCCTAAGGCAAGGCAATTTTCCTTTAAAATCAAACTTAGTTGTCTTTCACCTAGAACCAATTTCTGACTGTAGTGCTTATCAACTTTTCCCATGAAGCAAGTCTTGCTTAGGCGACCTTTTCAGTTTCTTTGAGAAACTTTGTCCGCCTTATCAAAAGAGATCACATATGGATTCCTGCCTTCGTCAATGCCGTATATGCTCCAAATTATGCTCGGTATTACGGGGAAACTGTAGCCAGTTTTGCAGCCATTTTTTTGCTTTGCTTTTGATGCAAGATTAGACCGAAAGGGAATCTAAGAAAAATTATGGAAAAGAATAGAAGAGCAATTGGAAATGAAAAGGAATTGTGTCTAAATAAAAGGTGTCCCTTTCGGGGAGAGAAATAAGGAGAGTTATCTGGAGATATGTGCCGACTTCAATGAATCATGACATACATTTTGGACTCTACGCCTGATCTGTCTGAGCTGTCTAATTCTCAAAATACGTCGCAAATGTTCATCTTGAAACTGTCTTAGTTGTGCTCATGCCGGAGCATCGAAGACCCTCATTCCGCTAGTAGCGCCCTTTGCGGGTTTTCGCTAACTGACCTCTCTCATTTCTCTAATCACTGGCGCCTTACAGTGCCCATACGGGTTTTCACTGATAAGACTCTCTCATTTCTTCTTTACTTTTTTTTTTTACTAAGATACGACACGCGGAAGGTTGGCCAATGCCCCTGGCATGGGGACTTCAAGTATTCTCAAAGATCGATCAGAAGTTCTTAACAGGAAAATGCGAAAGGAACCTTGAACTGAATTACAACTTTTGGAACCGTTTCTACAGGAAAAACCGTAAGATAAAAACAAACTTCTGCCCCAGTTTTGGAGTATTGGGAATATGGAATTTTGTTGCGACGGGACCGAACCCAGGGTAAGGCTGCCTACGTATCCTTTCGGAATCAGGTCGGACGTAGTTCAATGACTCAGAAAATTGGTTGTTTGACTTTTTTTTTTCTTTTTTTCTTTTTTTTTTTGTAAGTACACATGTTCCAAAAGGTGGAAAACAAGGAAGAAGAAAAATACAGCTTAAAAGGGGTAACAAAAGGGTGACACTTGCTTGGAGTAGCGAGCAATGGTAGCCTTCGTCATCTCGATCTAAGAAAATCATGCGTGAAAGTTCCACATTGGGTATATATCAGACATAATATCTTTTGACTGCATCTGCATTAATAGTCATGTCTGATACTCGTCCTTCTTCATCTACCAAGTGCAAGGCCCCTTTTGGTAACACTTTCTTGATGATGTAGGGTCCTTTCCAGTTTGGGGCGAACTTTCCTTTAGCTTCTACTTGGTGTGGAAGAATGCGTTTCAAAACGAGTTGGCCTACCTCGAAGTGCCTTGGACGCACTTTTTTGTTGTAAGCGCGTGCCATTCTTTGCTGGTATAACTGGCCAAAGCACACTGCTCCTAGCTGTTTTTCATCAATCAACATTAATTGTTCTAATCGGGTCTTTACCCATTCTGCATCTTCAATCTCCGACTCCACAATGATCCGAAGAGAGGGAATTTCGACTTCAGCCAGTATTACAGCTTCCGTCCCATATACCAACAGATAAGGAGTTGCACCAACATATGTGCGAGCAGTCGTGCGGTATCCCAAAAGAGCAAAAGGCAACTTTTCATGCCATTGTCTCGAACCTTGGATCATTTTCCTAAGAATCTTCTTGATGTTCTTGTTTGCCGCTTCAACAGCTCCATTGTCTTTTGGACGGTAAGGGGTAGAATGGCGATGCATAATTTTAAATTGCTCGCATACCTCCTTCATCAAATGACTATTGAGATTGGCTGCATTGTTAGTGATAATGGTATTTGGGATACCAAAGCGGCAGATGATGTTGGAGTGAACAAAGTCTACCACTGCTTTCTTGGTGACTGCTTTGAAAGTGACGGCCTCCACCCACTTGGTGATGTAATCAATTGCAACCAAAATGAATCTATGCCCATTTGATGCCTTTGGCTCAATTGGCCCAATAACATCAATTCCCCAAGCAATGAAAGGCCAAGGAGAGGACATGGGATGCAACTCCGAAGGTGGCGAGTGAATCAGGTCACCATGAATCTGGCATTGGTGACACTTGCGAACAAAACTGAAGCGATCTCGCTCCATTGTAAGCCAATAATACCCTGCCCGCGGAATCTTCTTTGCCAAAACATATCCATTCATGTGAGGTCCGCATACCCCCGAATGCACTTCACTCATGATTCACTCAGCTTCTGTGGCATCTACGCATCTCAACAAGTTCAAATCTGGGGTCCTTTTGTACAAAATTTCCCCATTCAGGAAGAAACCGTTGGCGAGCCGCCTTATAGTTCTTTTTTGATCTCCCTTGGCTTGCTCTGGGTATTCTCTCATTTTCAGGAATCATTTTATGTCATGATACCATGGTTCACCATCTGGTTCTGTCTCAATCGTATTGCAGTAACCGTGGTGATTCCGAACTTGGATTTCTAGTGGTTCGATATGGGTGTTTCCCGGATAAGGGAGCATCGAGGCTAAAGTAGCCAAAGCATCGGCTAGCTCATTGTGAAACCTGGGAATGTACCTGAACTCGATGGTTTTGAGTCTTTTGCTCAAATCTTGTACACATTGTCTGTATGGAATAAGCTTGATGTCTCGAGTCTCCCATTCTCCTTGGGCTTGCCGGATAAGCAAGTCAGAATCTCCCATAACCAATAGTTCATGCACATCCAGATCGAGGGCCATTTTCAAACCCATGATACAGGCTTCGTATTCTGCCGTATTATTGGTACAGAAGAATCGAAGTCGGGTTGTTGCAGGGTAATACTGTCCAATAGGTGAGATGAGGATTGCCCCGATCCCAACTCCTTTGATATTGACAGCTCCATCAAAATACATTTTCCATAGGGGGTTGTCGTCTGGAACTACTTCCTCTATTGAGTTGACCTCTTCATCTGGGAAGTATGTGGTAAGTGGCTTGTACTCATCATCAACTGGATTCTCTAACAAATAATCGGCCAAAGACTGTGCTTTCATCGCGGTGCGAGTGACATAGACGATGTCAAACTCTGTGAGCAGGATTTGCCATTTTGCGAGCCTGCCAGTGGGCATTGGCTTTTGGAAGATATACTTCAGAGGATCCATTCTGGATATGAGGTAAGTAGTATAGGCCAAAAGATAATGTCTCAAATTCTGAGCGACCCAAGTCAAGGCACAATATGTCCTTTCTAAAAGGGTGTACTTAACCTCATAATTGGTGAACTTCTTGCTCAAATAATATATTGCTTATTCGTTTTTGCCTGTTGCATCATGTTGCCCCAGAACGCATCCAAAGGAATTATCCATCACCGATAGATATAAAAACAAAGGCCTACCAGGTTCAGGTGGGACCAGTACAGGGGTTTTTGATAGATAATCTTTGATCCTGTCAAAAGCATTTTGGCAATCGTCCGTCCACTTGATTGCAGCATCCTTTTTCAGCAACTTAAAGATGGGCTCGCACGTGGTTGTGAGATGAGCAATGAACCTACTGATGTAGTTCAACCTTCCGAGCAAACTCATGATCTCCTTTTTGTTCTTCGGGGATGGCAGATCTCGAATGGAATTTATCTTAGATGGATCCAATTCGATGCCTCTCCGACTGACTATAAAACCGAGGAGTTTTCCAGATGGAACCCCAAACGCTCATTTGGCTAGATTGAGCTTAAGGTCATACCTTCGAATCCGTTCGAAGAACTTTTTCAAATCATTCACGTGATCAACCTGTGTCTTTGATTTTATAATGACATCATCGACATATACTTCAATCTCTTTGTGCATCATGTCGTGAAAAATAGTGGTCATGGCCCTCATGTAAGTTGCCCCTGCATTCTTTAAACCGAATGGCATGACCCTGTAACAATAGGTACCCCACTCAGTGGTGAAAGCAGTTTTTTCTACATCACCCTCATCCATTAGAATTTGGTGGTACCCAGCATAGCAATCCACGAACGACTGTATCTCATGCTTTGCGCAATTATCTACAAGAATATGGATGTTCGGCAAAGGAAAATTATCCTTCGGACTTGCTTTGTTCGGGTCTCTGCAGTCAATAGAGACTCTAGTTTTTCCATCTTTCTTTGGCACGGGCATAACATTTGCCACCCAGGTGGTGTATCGTACGGCTCTTACAACATTGGCGCTCAATTGCTTCATTATTTCCTCTTTAATTTTATCACTCATGTCCGTTTTAATTTTACGTTGCTTCTGTTGGACTGGTGGAAAATCAGGATACGTATGAAGCTTATGAACAACTAAATCGGCGCTTAAACCCGGCATATCATCATAAGACCAAGCAAACACATCTCTATACTCAAATAAAAGTTGAATCAAGGCATCTCTGGTTTTTTGTTCAGTGTGAATGCTTATCTTTGTTTCTCTCACTTCTTCATGACCTCCGATATTAATTGGCTCAGTTTCATTAAGGTTGGGCCTAGGCTTGTTTCAAATTGTTCCAACTCTCTTTTTATTTCATCAAAAACCTTATCTTCATCATATTCGACCTCTTGATGCATTATTTCGAAATTAGACAACTTTTTGAGATCTGGGCGTGAATTCCGCATGCATGTCATGTTATTAAAGCCGGCATTAAAAAAACTGAAATGGAAATAAAATGGCAGGAATTAGGAAAAGGAAAAGATACAAAATTTAATACGAAAATGAACTGCATTTCATTGAATTTGAAAGGATATAAGGTTTAACATCAAAATAAAACAATCATACTAAGATATTTGGATTACAACCCTGAAAGTAACCCAAAGTACAAAAGAAAGAAGCTGCAAGAGTCAACTACCAAGACTCCTTCCTTATGGGGAGAGGAGTTGCTTCCCAGTTATTGAGCATGGTTTCTGGGCCAATTAGTTGCATATCGGCACGACTAGTGCCTTCACCAGCCTGGATCATATTCACTTCAGAAAACATCTGCCTGAGCCCAGGGCAAATTTCATCAATGTTTGCATGCGCCGAGGAATTTTGACCATGTTTGAATCGTGGCTCGACAAAAGTGTAGAAAATGTGAGGGATAGGTTGCTGCAAGACCCACCCGTGTTTTTTGCGGTGCTTGGCTTTGTCTTCGTCTGCTTGTGTTGGCCTGAAGCCTAAACCAAAAGTACCCATGTTACTGAATGGAGAAATGGGTTCTGAAATTCCTTGCAATGATGCCCCCAAACCTTTTCCTGGCTCATAACCTTGTCTCATCATAAGTGCAGCCACCATTACGGATGTGGCGGAGAGACGCAGATGTAGAATGGGTTTTCCTTCCTCAACATGGTCCACAACAACTACTTTGAAAGCCTGATAGACAATAGACTCGTATCCTTCCTTGGCCTCAATACATGGGATTAACGGGTCTTTATAAATGGATGACTCGTTTTCTCCTTGAACAATAATTTCTTGCCTGTCGTGCTCGAATTTGAGCATCTGATGCAAGGTGGATGGCACAGCTCGGGCCGTATGGATCCATGGCCTTCCAAGAAGAAAGTTATAAGAAACTTCCATGTCCACTACTTGGAAGACAATTTCAAAATCAACAGGCCCAATCGTCATGGTGAGGTTGATCTCCCAATGGTATCTCTCGCTGAGCCATCAAAAGCCCGGATGCGAACATTACTTGGTCGGATCCTATCTGTATTGATCTTCATGCTTTGCAAGTAGAGAGAGGGCATACATCTACACTCGAGCCTCCAACAACCATGACTCGCTTCACATAATGCCCCTCACATTTGACAATCAGGTGCAAACCCCTATTGTGAACGGCTCCCTCCTCAGGAAGTTCATCATCTGTAAAGGAAATTCTGTTAACTTCAAAAAATCTATTGGCCATCTTCTCTAACTGATTCACGGTGGTATTCTCTGAGATATGTGCCTCGTTCAGGATTTTGATTAGTACACGGGCATGCTCTCCTGAGTGTATAAGCAGAGATAACAGAGAGATTTGGGCAGGAGTCTTTCTCAGCTGGTCAATGATTGAGTAATCCTGAACTTTCATCTTTTTCAAAAACTCCTCCGCCTCTTCTTCAGTGACCGGTTTCTTTATTGGCATTTGGCCTTCTCTGATTTGCTTAGCCTTCCTTAAATCTTCTGGAGAGTAACACCTCCCTGATCGAGTCAAACCTCCAGTTTCCCCCACTTCTTCTATGATTTCCTTGCCTTTGTAGGTTACTAAAGTTTTGTTGTAGTTCCAAGGGATGGTTTTCGTATTTGTTACACGGGATTGTGTGGCAGACTTGATTATGATCGGCTCTATTATACCCGTCGTACTGCCCTGATTCTCCTTTGTGATGGGGTGACCTCCAAGGACGTATAACTTTGGGCTTGGAGCATTGGAGCGAACCTCCAACCTCGAGATTTTTGGAACAAATAAAGTTGCCCCTTCTGAGCTCTGGGCACCTTTCACAATCAACGGTGCATCTAGGCTTGGACTTACTTCCAGTTTGGTTCCCTCTTGAATCGTTACCACTGTCATTTCTGCTCGACCAACCGGCTTGTATTCATGATCTCGGCCAATCATTCCCACAAAATGAACATCATTGTGTACTGGCAACGGGTTATTGGTCACATTAGGAGGGTCCTCGCCTTTCGTGACTACAATCAATTTTTCAACAATGAGTCTTTCTATGGCTCTTTTCAGGGTCCAACAGTCATCAGTGCTATGCCCCGGAGCACCTGAATGATATTCACATCTAGCGTTTGCTTGAAATCCATGTGAGTCGGGATGCATATGGTGGGGAGCGATGGGTCCAATCACGCCTATCTGCTTCAACTTCTGGAACAGACTAGAGTATGATTCCGCCAATGGAGTAAATTTTTCCACTAGCCTCTGCTCTCGACCATAATCCTGCCTAGGACGAGCATTGTAGGGTGCCCGAAATTTTTGCTGCTGAGGTCGGGGTAATCTTGGAGCTGGTGCCCGTACCTATTGATTGGGAGGACAAGCATATGATTGAGCATTAAACACTATATATTGTGGCGGTCCCACAGAGTACTGAGGTATTGGCGGGGGATAGTAATGTTGAGGGTAGCTGGATTTCCCCTGCTGAGCTTGTACATAAGGGTGCGATGCCCCTCTTTGAACTTCCCTGGATCCTGAAGTCATCATGGACCCTTCATCTCTCTTCTTTCTATTTGCCAAACTTCCCGACCCATTTTGGATAGCTTGGGTGGTGGCTTTGAGAGCAGCTTGACTTACAATTCTGCCAGTCTTGAGGCCATTTTCGACCATTTCTCCTATTTTGATCGCTTCCGCAAAAGGTCTACCCATTGCGGATATCATGTTCTGAAAGTAATCAGGCTCTTGGGCCTCCAGAAAAACAGTGATCAACTCGTGATTATCCATGGGTGGCTTAACTCTAGCTGCTTGCTCCCTCCACTTGATCGCATACTCCCTAAAGCTTTCAGTCGGCTTTTTCTTCATATTGGACAGAGAATTGCGATCCGGCGCAATATCTATGTTGTATTAAAATTGTTTGACGAAGGCTTGGGCCATGTCATCCCAGACATGCCATGAGAGATATCTTGGTCAATGAACCATTCGGAGGCTACCCCCACCAGACTTTCTCCAAAATAAGCCATCAGCAATTCTTCTTTTCCACCTGCACCCCTCAGCTGGTTGCAGTACCTTTTCAAATGGGCGATAGGGTCGCCGTGTCCATCATATTTCTCGAATTTTGGGGTCTTGAACCCTGGTGGCAAATGGATGTGAGGGAACATGCATAAATCACTGAACGAAACACTTTTGTGACCCCCTAATCCTTGTATGTTCTTTATGTTCTGTTCAAGACTTTTTATTTTACTGGCCATCTCATCCGGCTCAACCGTCTTGGCAGGCTTTTCATTTTCCACTGGTGACTCATACCGAGGAGTCTGATTATATGGAGCCGAGACCCCGAAAGCCATATTTGGGGAGTAGTATTGGCCATCATAAGCATGAGATGGTGGCTCGTTGATTGGCCTCGTCACAGGAGGTGGAGGCGGGATTGTGTATGCCGGTGCGCCAGACACGACTAGAAGAGTGTTCCTGACCGGTGCGACTGGAGGTCGCACATTAGAGGTACCAGGAGCAACGTGGAGGCTGTAGTTTGGCACATACCCTGGTGGTAGGATGTGGTCACTCGTTGCATGGAGCGGTGGTTGAGTAGCTAGGGGTACGGTGGAAGTTCCCTCTGAGGGACCACGGGGTGGAGGCTGACCAGACACCCAAGCTTGATATACATCAGACAATTGCTGTCTCAATTTTCTTATTTCCTCCGACTCTTGTTCAACTTATTGACCCTGGGGGTCGTTACTGATCAGCTCGATCTCATCATCGTTAGCCATTACTACTGCTCCCTTAGATCTAGTGAAGTAATGGTGTGTTGCCAGTTTCACCACAAACCAACCACCTTAAGCTTACTGAATAGAGACAACAAACGTGTTAGGGTTAAGCATTTTATAGATATGAATCACACATAATGTGCCATGCTCCTATCATTGTCATTATTTCTAGCATGCTTTTGGAGGCTTCATGTGTCATTCCGGCTTATGAGGTAGCTTCTTATTGACGCTCTTATTTTCTTCATCTCTTTTTTTTCACTCACGCCTCATTTTGATCCCTTATCTTAGAATCATTGAAAAATATTTTGATCGAACCTTTTTTGGGTTACCTACGTATCATGTTGCCGCATGAATCAGATCATTACGTAGTTCAGGGAAAAATAATAATAATTTTTTTTATATTATTATTATTATTGAAATTGACTCTAAAGACATAAGTATGACTGAAAATGCGACGAATATAAAATTAAAAATGTGACAAATGAAAAATAAAACTACAAACTAATTGACTGCACTAAAACTTTAATCTTCAATGGTATTCTTGCTTAAACTGATATCATCAAAGGTCTGTATTCCTTGGCCTCCACTCTCCCCCCAAAATCTCGTACAAATTCTGAAACACTTCCGGCAACTGTGGAACGAGGGTACGTGCTTGTTGACCAACTTTCTCATTGTTTAGATGACGATGATCATCGTGAATATATGTTGCTTTCTCTGCCAATTGAAGTACTTGCTCTCTGGCTTGCCCCATATTCACGTGACCATTCTGCAACCATATCTGGGTAGTGTTGAGGGCGTTCCCCATTTGTGTCTCGCGTCCCTCGTATTCTTCAATGCGGCGGTTTAGCACAGCTCTCTCAATCATCCACTGACACCGCTCTGCCTCAAAATCTGCATGTTGATGACCTATCTTATGCCTTTTTATTTCTTCCAATTGTGCATGAAACTGACCTTTTGAGTGTATCCAATAGGCCCTTTCTCTTTCAAACTACTCTCTCTACTGATCAAACTCCAATTGTTGTTGGTGCACATCCTCTTCAACGATACTCAAGTCTTCTTGTAGCTTAATGTATTTCAGCATTTTTATTTGCTTCAGCTCTTCTAACTAAACCAATAGTTCTTGCCAGTTCTTCTTCTAAGCGGGCCGCCTCATTTTTAGCATGCTTTAGATCTTTATCCATGACCCGTAAGGTAGATTGATAATCTTTCTCAATATTTAAATGAATCTGAGCGACTACGGCTTGTAGTTGGGCTTGTTTTTTGGATATGGTCATCCGGGCATGCTCCAATTCCTCTTTTAACCTTTCTATAGCTCTTTGATCATTTCTCCTCCTATTGGACCCTTCAGGCCCATCTCTAAGCGACGAAGGGTCATGAAACCAGGTAATATATTCAGGGATCACCTCTCCACGATCTCAGTCTTCTACCATATCATTCAACTCCGAGACTTTAATTGCATACCAAATTTTCATAATTTCTTCTTCGTCATGAGGTTGATCTTTACCAAAATCATAACAGAACTTGCTCATATCTCGTGTTGGTGGCACCTCCTATAGTCGTGCAAATTGGCGCATTACCCGAAGTGGAGCATAAGACTGAACACCATCCAATCCTATGAGTACCAAATAAGAATGGTATGCAGACTCACAAATGACCTCTTTAGAGGAGAACCAATCGTAGTTCCAAGTGATCCATTTGGCAGACAAAGTAAGAAGTAGTTCTTTCCAGGCGCCAATCCCCTCTGGTAAGTCACATTCGTCAATTCTTTTCTGGTGATCATAAGTATGATTGGGCCATAGCTCACTAAAATTAGTGATCGTAGGATGACGATAGAAATGCTCCAAAAATCATATCTGTAACAAAATGTTGCAACCATCAAAGTTTCGTGCGCCCATTTTACATCTAGTTAAAGCACGAAAAATGCAAGAAAGAATCATAGGGACCAAAGTATAATCACCCCCTTCTGAGGTCAGAGCCTCAACTACACTTGCCAAGCGGATGTCAATGTGTTCCTCTCTTTCCTGGAAAACTACACGCCCCAAAAAGGTGACCATAAATGCAAACCTTCTATGTACCTTCTATGTTTCCTTATCTTCCTTTGATTTCAATTTTCCCACATTCCTTTCGAAATTGCATTCTAGGCCATACAACTGAAACAAAAAGCCCAACTTAACCTATTTGCCTCCTAGACCTTCATATTGTCCGTAATTTATGTTCAAAATCTTCAGAAACCTACCCTCGTTCACATTTTTTGGTACTATGGGCCTTTGGCGGCGAAGATTGCGGCCCAACCCCTAGAAATGGGCGATTTCCTCTAAGGTCGGAGTCATTTCACAGTCGGTAAAATGGAACACATTATTTTCAGGATCCCAGTGCGGAATCAAAGCTTCAATCACATCCCTCCTGGGCTTTATCGTAATCATGTGAACCAAATGTCCCAAGTATTTCTTTATCTGGTTTCGCTCATATTCCTTAAAGTCTCTCCACCAATCCCACAACAACTGTGGTATCTGATCGACAATCAGAAAATCTGGTATCCCTTCTGATCTGGGCCTCTTTTCAGACTTACCTCTTTCCCCACTCATGGTATACCTGTCTACCCAGACACGGGGTTAGACTTTGATCAAACATATTATTGACACACAAAAATTCTGATTTCTCGGGTTTTGACTCTTATAAAAGAATAAAAATAAATAAATAAATAAATAAAAGCTAAACTGTGGGACTAAAAAAATATATTTTTGGATTTTGTTTTTTGGATTTTCTAAGGAAATAATTGTAAATAGGGAATTAAGGAAAAGGAAAATATTTTTGAATTTATTCTGAAAATTAGGCCGGAACTGATGAGGTTTGCCTACGTATCTCACACCCGGTGAGAATCAGACCCGCGTAGTTCGGTTAAAACCGACTATGTTCTTTCTTTCTTTTTTTATTTTTTATTTTTTATTTTTTTGAAAATTAATCTTTAAAAACTGTATGCACTAGACCACATCATTTTTCTCTGTTTGTTCAACTGATTTATGCTAAAGTCGGTCGACATGTCAGCCTCCCAAATAATACAACAAGTAGCACATAACATGACATAATGGTTTTAACAAGGTACTTGTCTTAAAACAGAACTCGACCCTGCGTCGAGCGGTGCTAAGTCAAATGCACATGATGCAAATAAAGCGTAGCCTACTAGGGATATTCATTGCTTGTGGCTTGTTCTTCTAAGTTTATAAATCCTAAAAGAGATGGTATCTAGACCTGGCTTACCCGGACGGACAACCCGAGCCGAGGAGCGTCAAGCGTCACCAGTAGTAGAACAACACTGGCTAGCTAACGGCTCTCCCGCCTAAACACGTGTGACTAAATCCTTCACCAGAAGCTGGTAGGCTAACTGGCTTTATCTCAAGACAGAAATTTTGTGATGCTGGTAGGCAAACACAACATAACTAATTATCAGAAGACTCAGAGGGATGCGAGAGAAGATACAATTTATATGTACAGTTCAACAATATCAAAACGGTAAAAACTCGACAAGTAACACATTAGGCCCAAATAAATCACAATATATACAAAAATTAATAAAGCCAAATAAAGTCAATGTACAAGCTCGAATTCTTAAAGTCCCCAGCAGAGTCGCCAGAGCTGTCACACCCCTTTTTCTACCCGCAAAATAATATTATGTGAATTAAAGGGTTTTTCCAATTAAAGTGACAAAATTGAGTAGGGATTATTTTATTTACAGAGTCGCCACTTGGAATTGATTTTGTTGGTATTCCAAGTCACCTTTTATTTGAATCCCTAATCAAAGGAAAGATTTGACTCTATTATTATTGGTCTGCGAAAACAAAGTTCGGGTAAGGAATTCTGTTAACCGAGGAGAAGGTGTAAGGCATTCCCCGAATCCCGTGGTTCTAGCACGGTCGCTTTTATTGATTAAAACTTAGCTTGAATTAATTTTGGATAAAGTATATTTTATTAGCCTTGAATTACTATCGTCTAATGTCGCTTAAAAATTAATAATTAAATTTTATTAATTTTGCCTTGTAGTGTGTAAGCACACAAAGTTTTATTTGATTATATGTACTAAAACAAGGAACGTATCGGTACACATGGTTTAAATACAATTAATTTTGAAGAGTCAAGGAGCGGGAATGCACACATGGCTACTTTATTAAATAAATATCGACCAAGGATCGTGTATAAACACATGGTTTACATCTCAAACGTGCCTAAAATTGCCAATCGCTTAAATTAATCATTAAGAAAATGAGCTAATTAATTAGTAACAAAACCTGATTTTTTTATTAGAATGACACTTTAAAGCTTGGACCAAATTGTTATTATTATTATTATAATTTTTTATAAAAAAAAGAAAGAAAGAAAGAAAATAGGCAGCTATGGAATTATATTGATGTTGGGATGTTGCTATTAAAAAAAATAAAATGGATCAAACTTTGGGTTTAGCTATTGGGCTTAACCAAAGTGAGCACTTTTATGGCCTTTATATTAATTTTCTATGTTCAAAAGCCCATGTTTCTGGAGATTAATACAACAACCCAATAGCAATCTATGTTCAAAATCCTTTAATCAATTACTCTAACAGGTTTTTATTCTTCTTTTGACGAAATATATATATATATATATATATATATATATATATATATATATATATATATTTGGGCATTATAAGAACGAAAGAACAAGCCCCAAAAACAACTTAGACTTTTCATTAATTACCAAAAGCATAGAGCAGGGAGGCAACCTATGACATTTAAAAAAATATAATCTATTATAACAATGTAAAGAAGAGAAATTACTCATATGGAAGAGTATCTTACTAGAACACATATAAAAATGCTTTTGCAATTTAGTTGTAACAAAAAAAATAAAAAGCTACTTTTATTACTACATAACCTTCTAGTTTAAAAAATACCACTTCGTTTTGAACCAATAGTACAGATTTCAACAATCATTAAAGAAGATTAAATTTAAGAGCCCAGAAACTTGTGATATACTATTCTTAAAAACAAACAGTAGACCAACGAGATACTGTTTCAGCTGATCTGAAAGGAAGATTGAAGTTTTAACTTATCCCGAATTCCACACACTTCGAGATATACATGCAGCATTTAAATATTTCTTTCTTCATTAGGTCTCTTCAAGCATGCTCAAATAACAGAAACATGTTCATAGATATTGAAAATCTGCATTACAATAGCTTAAAAGTTACCTGAATGGCTGAAAATCAAAACTATAGCAAAGATGGAACACCGGAAGAACAAACTAACGAACAACAGCGAACTAGCAAACTTCCAGCAGTGAAAAGAGCAACCAAACAACAATCTTTTAATCCGAAGTGACCCAGGAACTCAAAACAGAAGTTCAATGTCTTGGAAAAGGAAACAAGAACTCGGCTAACCTTAAGAGCTTAAGTTATTTTCCACAAGGTATTAGCTTTCAAAAGAATCACTCACAAACTTTCAGTTTTTCAGCTTACTTTGTTGTTCAGCTGATGCCTTTTACTTTCAAAGTTGTGTATTTTGCTTAGAGTGAGAAATGCCTCTGTCTTCTAAGTATAAGAGAGTGTGTGTTTTTTTTTCAGTCATTAAGCCTCCCCATTCTAAGTGTAAGAGAGTCCCTTTTATAGGAGAAAATCAGCCCTTTCAATAGGCAAATAAAGTTAGATTTTTGGACAGATTTTTTGGTTCACCAAAAATCTGTCTAAAAGACTGACTTTGTGTGCTAAACACTGTTCAAGGTCTGTCCCAAAGGTGAAAGGACAGCCTGAAAATCTGCTGTGTCAGAAGCAAGGAGAAAAAAATATCCTTTCAGCCACCCTACTAGTAAAAGTAAGCTACTATTACCCTATTTTGTGATAACATAAACTAACTTCAGATTTTAACCATCAACAATAAACTACTTGCTCAACACAAATCAAACTTGGACAACTATGAACTGACAAAGCATAGACGAGACTAAAAACGTAATTGAACTAAGTATTCAAACCAACTTGATGGGAATAAATTCGATTTGTGCAAACTAATTACTAAACAAACAACTAAATTCACAAACTAATGCTCAAAATAGAACGAGCATCGTTAACAATCGGACAACGACTAACAACAACTAAATAATCGACTAACTAAGTGAACGATTTAACTAATACACTAAAGATCATGTTTAAATCAATAACGAATCTAACAAACCACTAAACTAAATAGAGATAGCTAATTAAATAAACCTAACTTGAAACTCTAATTAACAAGAAATAACCAAAACAGAAAAATAAATAAATAAAAAATCAAAAACTAATCTACTAAATAAAAAAAAATCAGAAATTAATTAAAGAGATGACGATTATACCTAACAAGTATGCTTGAAGCCATTCGAGCCACGAGAAGACGCCGGAGATGCTAAAAGGCGACTACCCGACTCCGAAACGCATGTTTCTTTCGGGTAGATGCTAGAACGAAATGCGTTTCAGCATCTCGCCAAAAGAAACGAGTGTCTTTGAGTCGAAAAATAGCTAAGATGGGGGTTCGGGGCATTTTGGCGGTGGTGAGGCGGTGGAGTTGTGGCGGCGGCGAGGAGCAGGCCGGCAACGACGGGGATTTTGGGGGTGAAATGGGTAGGAAAAGATAGGTCTCGTGGAGCTCTATTCATCCATGTATGTGTTGTAGGGTGGTGTTGGCCGGAGCTTCAAGAATTTGGACCAAAAAGTGGCGGCTAAAATTTCTTAGATCTAAAATTCAAGGCGTTTGAGGGTTTTTTGAAGGAATTGGTTTGGAGATATGGGAAGAGGAGGTTGTGGAGATTATATGGTATTAATTTGGAGGTGTTTGGAGGTGGTTCGCCGCCGGTGGGTGATTTTCGGCGGCGCGGCGGAGAGAAGAGAGAGAGAAGAGAGAAAGAGTTATGAGGGAAATGAGGGAATTTTTCAGATTTTTGAGGCTTTAAATACCTCTTGAAAGATCAAATATGGACCATTAGATCAAGGGGTGATCAATTGATGAGATTTGATCTTAGGTCACTTAATGAAACGACGTAGTTTTGAGGCAAAACTACGTCGTTCCGGACCCTTTCAAAGGCAGCCCCTTATCTTGTACTTTTGGCCACTTTCTCTTTCAAATTTGGCCCAATTTCTTTCTTAATCCTACTTATTAAACTAAATTTACACAAACAAATAAATTAATTAAGTAACTTATTCAAATGATAAATTAACTAGATTAATTCACCAATTGAATAGTTAGTTAATTCCTAAAATGTACAAATAAAGAAAGAACTATTTTTTGATATTTTTATGATAGGAAATATGCAATCAAAGACACAAAAATTGGGAAATATAATTAAAGCAACAAAACACTAATAACTTTAGGAGGTGTTAAAATTGTATAAAAATTAGGTATTCACAAGGAGGACAATTTTATTTTATTTTTTCTTGCAACTGATAGAAGTGAAACGTTGTTTTTGGCCATTTTAAAAAAAAATTAAAAGTCCATGTATTACCACCACCAAAAATTGGTAAAGAGAGGGGAAGACGTTAATCTTGCCTCTGTTGCCTAGCTATTTTAAGAGTAGACATTCCTATCTTTTTACACCATGTAACTTTTCTAATTGTTGGCAAAATATAGCTATGAAAGAGAAGATTCGCCAATTTTAATCACTCAATTTTGAGTAATTGGCTACCAAAATCATATAGCTTTCCTTTGTCTTTCAAAAATCACTCAAATTTGACTAATTCACTTAAATGGCCATCCATGTTGGATTTTATACTTTCTAGTTAGATTTAATAACATAGAAAGAATTAATGTTATGAAAATTATTATTAAAATACCAATTTAAAACCTGGATTATTTTAAAACTCAAACCACTCGTTTATCCAATACTTGACCCGTCCACATACGCTTTTGCTTTTCATAGTTAATTGAATTTGAGATGTTATATATTTATGTTACATCAGTTGGGCTTTTCATTAAGTGCGGCATTTAATGATACAAATACATCTACCCCAAGCTTATAAATCACTTTTTCTGTTACAACCTAATTAATGCTGAAGTATGAGAAAAATGTTGAAAAATTGCGTGCAATAACCGTCTTTAATCGTGTGTTACTCCAATTCGTTCATATGGTGGATTACATCGCATCTTGTTTGTTGACGGTGACAGTGACATCCAAAATAGTACCTATCTTTTAAGTGAAAGGCGAAGTACGTATGGAGAGAGCACCAAGAAACTAACAAAAGATGTAATAATAATGAAACAAAAAAGGACTAACAAACTCATACAAATTTATTACGTGAATGATACCGTGACAACTGAGGGTATACGAAAATCTTTCTAATTTAAAATCACTACGATATTTATCTATAGTGTTACTTCTCTAGAACAGCAATATTTCTCCTTTCCATGTTAATTAGCTACATTTTCTATTATTTGTTATTATTTGACGGAGTAAATTCGTTCGTGTAAAACACTCAAATACGACATAACTTTAATTTAAGTTTATTGTTTTACGAGAAGATAGCGCTTAAAAGGAAAATTTGTGAGGAGCATACATGTTAATTTACACGAAAGTGACTTAAATCTGAGGTTCTAATTATAATTGCAAAGAGAATCAAGACGAACAAACAAACCAAGCAAATTTATTGGATTATGTAGTACACTTGAACTTGAAAAGATGAAAAAAAAAGTACCATATTCAACAAAAAGAATTGAATACTATACATATAAAACACATTTTTTTTCCCTATGGGGAAGGAGGTCTGCAATAGGGAGGGAGGAAAAAGTAAAGATAGGGATAATATTTAATAGGAATGAAATAGTGTATCTTAAATGGTGAATGATTGAGCAGTCTTCAGAAAGGTATTTTATCAGTGATATACTGGAAAAAAGCAAAAGGCGCATTGACTAGACTAAGTGCCATTTCTACCAAGATTGTCACACAGAAGCAGCAGGGGCATATGCATGTTAACATCAACCTGCACCATCCACACCGAAAATTCTTGTTAATTTATACATTTAGGGGCCATTTGATATGAAGACAAGTTGTACGTATTATAATGCAAGGAATAATAATACATGAGTTAGTAATATATAAATTATTTCTTCTTAGGTGTTTGGTTCATTGCACTAAAGTTGGATGTATAAGATACTATCATTTATAACATTTATACATTTTTCCAATTAAAAACCAATAAATTTATAATTTTATTCTTGGATGTTTGACCTTTATTGGTTTCTAGGAAAAAGACAAGGATAATTTTATGCTTTTAATGATTTACCATGTATAAGCTATATATGAATTAGTTATTTCATGTTGTCGGTATTGGTATAACAGTGCACCATTAAGTTATATATGAATTATTGATCCTGATTTGCAAAATACAACCAAATACGCTATAAATCCAATACGAAATTTTATACACCAATCAATTTTTCTATACATCTTACCAAACGACCCCTTAATACCCAAGTAACTTTCTTCTAACATCTTGGTTTGATTAATTCTTCATATTAACGGTCATTTACTAGGGGAATATATATGTTATTCTCTGGCACTTTCACGTAGGAATTATTTTATGGAATAATTGGTAAGTGACTTTATTGGTAAAAAATATATAAAAGTAACTTTATTGAGTTATTTTTATGACTTGGATGACCATATGAGGTATTAACTCGAACTTGTTAATATAAAACAGTAATATTGACCATAAGCTTGACGGTTAATTTATATTGAGTTATCCCTGGGGTGCGAGCTTTTTCTAGATTTGTATAAATATTTTGATTTTTTACTTCTCATTTTAACCTTACTAACAAGCTTTTATTGCCATATGAATGTTATGGTATTATTAGGTCTACAAATTTTAAAAAGTTCTTTTTAAAAAAAAGTTCGGTCACCATATAAATTAATACGTAAGAAGGGAGTAGTAAATCCTATCCTAGAAACAAAAGTAAAGACAAAAAAGAAGAATTAAGAAGGACAAACCCGAGAATCCAGATAATGCATCCAACAAATGCAATGACGAGAGAGATTAGGGCAAATGGAAGTCCCAACAGAAAGGCTATAGGGCGGCATTTGATCTTTTCTTCACTTTGCTTAATCTGTATAGTAAACACTTCCGCACTTTCTTTTCTACTTTCGCCGGCTATTTTCTTCACTTCTTCATTTTTCTTTTCCGCAGCTGGATTTTCTTCTTTTTCTACCTTTGCATCTTTATTTGCATCACTTTCAATTGTTACAGTCGTTGGTGGAATGATCACTTGATCATTTTCCTTTGTTATTTCTTCTGACTTTGTTGCTTTGATCTGTTCATCTCCTTCAATGGGTAGCTGGGACATTGCTGATTTTTCTTCGTTGATATCCATTCTTATGAGCTCAGTTTAGTTATGAAAGAGAGTTTAGACTTGGTCTTATGCCAAAAAAAGAAAGCCTGCTCAAAAACAAATCTAAACACAAATATTTATATTGTAAAGATTTCTTGACATTCTTTGGTGATTCAAGACAGAATGAGTTTGGTAATGGCCAACCAATTGATTGACTCTTTCCCCCTTTGTAAAAAAATCCACCCAATTTGGAGTAATGGAATTTCGTTTGTCCCACTTGCATGGATCCAGATTCAATCCAAAGTCAAAGTCAAACTGTATACTTTATATTTTCATTGAAATAAGTAGGAGCCGACTTGGTATGTCTAACAACGTCAGAAATGAATATGTAATGGATTTATAACTGCATGCTGACTTAGACAATGCTGTAGTGATTGGGAACTGGCTCATCCCCTTGGAATTAATAATATGTCTAATCATGACAAGGACTGGAGAATAAACTTAACAAAAAGAAAAATAAAGAAGAAGAAGAAGAAGATCAACAAGTTTTTCTTTCTTAATTTCATTCTTTTTTTAGGGCATTAATATGATAGCCTGGTAAAAATGTCCTGCTTGTCATGGGAATACAAGAAAAATGATGTCTGAGGCAAACTGATTCAATCATCTTGTTATGAACTCAGCGCTAATGGAAGGAATCATTTGGTTGAGAAAAAAGGAATATTTATTACACCAACTCTTTTCGTAAGGAATTATTTAGTAGTATACTAACTCTTTTCTTATTCATTTCGAGTGTGATAGCTTACGAGCAACAACATCGTAACATCCAGCTAATATCTTTACTAAATCAAAAAGTCAACCCATTTAATTTCTTTTTACTTCTAAATTGTAGGGATAATTATACATGTTAATATGTGGGGCAAAAAGTATAGATTTTAATCATTTTATAGTCTTGGTATTGTCAAAAATATATAGTTGAATGTTTTAATGCGATCTAAGAATTCGTGTTATCTTAGCATAGCCATTTGCTTTAAACACTCGGACCCATTAAGTGAGAGGGTATTAATTTCATGGTATTGACTTTTGTAAAGGTAGAATAGTCTAGGAGACACTTGTATACTTGTTTCGGTTTGACATTTTGATCTTTGTACTCCACAAAGTTTCATTCAGACATCTCTACTCGTTCAAAATAACACTTTTAAACCCTCAGATTGCGCGTGCTCTTCAACAATCCTATGTGGATGACATATCCATGTCCACCTCAGATTTTTTTATGTCACATCATTATTTTTTTACTTCATTTCCACTCTATTTTTTATTTTATTGTCACTTCACTTCACTCCTTCCCACTACTCTCTATCTCTGGTTATTCCCGCCTCTATGCCGCCACCTTCACCACCCCAAAGCAGCGTAAAGAAAATTGCAGTAGTTGTAGGTAGTAGAAGTACTACTTACCAGAGGAATGGGAAGGTTGGGTGAAACCCAAGCGACTAGCAGTGTTGAATTTATATGTGACAGTAAATGTTCCAGTTCCGTTAAGGGAATGAAACTTCCTAGGTTTAAGAACTATAAATCCAAAATTAAGTAGGCCTGAAATTTGATTAAAAGTGAAAAGAGAAAAACGAGGGTGCTTGAGTTGAGTCACTTGAGTAGAAGAGATGTTACGACCCAAAATTTCACCACGTTTTAGCCATCTTTATCACACCGCATGAGTTCTAGTAGTTTTCCTACTAACCACGCATTTCAAGCCACCCTTATCTCACCGCATGCGTTTCAACACCCTGACCTTATATCACCGCATGACTTCTAGTTGTTCCCCTACTAGCCACGTGTTTCAAGACACCTTATCTCACCGCATGCGTATCAATATCACAATATTTCATAAATCGCACCTCAAGTGTTCAAATATCACAACATAATACAACCTGCACCTCAAGTGCCCAAATATTACAACATTTCACAAATTGCACATCAGTGCTCAAATCTTACAACATATCACATATTGCACATCAAGTGCTCAAATCTTACAACATATCACAAATTGCACATCAAATTCTCAAATCTTACAACATATCACAAATTGCACATCAAGTGCCCAAATATTACAACTTGCCACAGAAATCAACAATACATTATTTTCCACAATAAGGAGTCCATGGTTCGACCATAATGTGCACAAAATCTTAACAAAAATATCCGAAAGTGAACAGTTCAACAAAATAATATTTCACATAAAATCAAGGTGGCAATCACACCAAATCATCGTATAAAATAATTTTAACAAACAAGGATACAGGAATGACAATAGAGGATTTAATATATGTCAATAATTTTCAATTTAATACCTAAGAGCGTCTAAGAATTTTAATCAACGAAATTTGCACATATAAATCAAGTCGGGTCGTTACAAAAGAGCAAACCTGAAAGATAAGAAGAGGCGGAGGCAGGAGGAAGGCGATGGGTTTTAGTAAAAGAAAAAGAGAAGGGAGGAGTTGTAGTAGGCGAAAGAGGCATGATTATCTTAATGAAATCTTACCTACTGACCTATATTGTTAGCAAATTACGTGTTGTTTATTGACTTACCTTTAGATTTTGTTTTCTTCTTTACCAAACAAAATGGAAGAAAAAATCGGAAGTGACACACAATTTTTTTGCGATATCGAAGAGGTATAACAGTATAGCAAGGCAAGTATGAAAGGGGAAGAAGAAGAGTATATGAAGGGGGAGGGGTTAGCGAAGAAGAGCACTATTGAGAAAATTAAGAGAGGGTAGCTGGGTTGGGGGAAGAAGAGTACATGAAGGGGAGGGAAACTTTTTAATAATAAAGTAACAATTTCTTAACTTCTTCTCCTTTTTTTAATTTTCTTTTATTTAATCTTTTTTTAAAATCAAATTCATTGTTTACACTCGCTTTATACGTGTGCATTTCACACATTTCGTCCAACTCAGCAGATTTAATGCCACATAAGCTTGGCCAATGATCAGAAACATTTAAAATACTAATTTTGATCGAGTTCAAGTATCTGGATAAAACTTTGTGAAGTACATGAACCAGAATGTCAAGTCGGAATAAGTACTAAGTAATTCATTTGCCTAAACTATTTGCTTTTATACACTATTTTTGTTTTACAAAATTCTACGATTTAGTACTAGTAAAATGATTTTTAGATCCCATGGTAAAAAAATAGACAAAAGTTCGAAAATCACGTTTGTGTTCCTGATTATCATATTTGGTTACTACAGAAAAATGATAACTGCGTTCGTAACTTTCTGGTATTAGATTGTAAATCGTTCCGTTGTTCCCAATTAAGCTAAATGACTCGCTTTACATTTCGATTGAAATTTTTTTAACAGATTTGAATTTTTTTTTTGTCCAAATTTTCTTTGTATTAATAACTTGTAAAAATATTTACAATCTATATTGAAACTAAACCAAGCTTGGACATGCTGCCCCAAGACTCGGTGAGCCACATAAACTACCTGAAGCTAAGAGCCAAAAAGAACCAGTACACCCTACTAAACTGCTTTGTCTATTTTCCAAGGTCTATGGGTAGAAATTCAACTCTTCCAATCTCTTATGCATTCAAGGCTTCATAGATCCCTTACAGCACACCTCCTGAATCAGGACACGCACAAGTTGATCAGCTTGCCTCTGTATTCCTTGAAATATATGCATATTCCTCTATTGCCATATGAAGTACACGCGGCCTGCAACAGCCATCCTGTAGATTGTACCATTTGCATTCCTTCCTTTTGCATGTGCGACTGCCTAGACTTGTTCATTGCTCCAAGTCATCAGTTGTCTGTAAATACCCTGTCATTTAAGTATTTTGCCCCATGCCTCTGTAGAGAATTTGCATCCAAAGAACAGGTGATCAATACAGTCTTCCTCCTCATTACACAATGGACATAACAGCTCATTTGTCACCCCCCCCCCCCCCCCACCCACTTGTGCAATTTATCTCTTGTGCTTAATCTGCCAGGTAATGCAAAAAACAGAATGAAGAGCCATTTTGGAGCTCCTATGTTATTACATGTTAACTTCCTCCATGACACTTTCTGAAAGTCACCGCTTAGCCTGAGGTACATCTTGTGTACGGAGAATATTTTTAGTTACATTACATCATTTCTGTTCAGCCCTGCATCTTCAAGTATTCTCTTTGCCTTCCATATTTTCCTTATAATCCAGGAAGCTTGTGTTGGCTCAGCATCCCATACCTATCGCCCCTTTATAGAGTAGGTGTGTACCCATTTTACCCATAGTTTATCCTTCTTGAGGCATAGAAACCACATCAATTTGCATATTGCTGTTGCATTCCATGTAGCAATGTGTCACGTCCTTAGTCGTTAACTAAGTACACGTGCGGCACTTGATAATTTGCTCACATTCTTGATATGCCAAGTCAGCCTTACTACACTCAAGATCGCTAAGAGAATGGTAGAAAGAACACAAGAGAATTGTTAAAGAAAGCTTTGTATTATAGAGAACTTGAATTGTTTGCTTGATGAAATACAAATGAATGACCCTCTTTATATACTAGTCTCCTAGGGGCTAGTATGTAAATATTAATTATTACATAAGTCCTTAATATTTACAAGATAAGGGCTTTCTCTAGAATTTTCTATAAGCCTAGAAAATTCCAAGGACTTTCCTAGCAAATCCATAGGGATCTTGGGTCATCCAAAGGAAATGTCTATACTTCTCTAGAATCTTCTCACAAATGCAAGCATTCCTCCTATGTAAGCTTTCATATGGCATTAATATATGCCAAATGGCGCCTACGTGGCATGATGATATGGTGAGTCATCACACTCTCCCCCACCTAATGTTGCGATGACCGCGGCGCAATGTTGCTGCATAAACTCTCGGATCTTATCTTTGAATTGCCATAAATCTTCATAACGTTCCCATGTGGCCTCCTCCAGTGATTGCCCCTTCCAATGGATGAGGAACATAGCGGTGGCTTTTTGCCCTTGTTTTCGCCTGGCCTGGTAATCCATGATAGCCTCAATCTCCCTATCATGCGATGAGGTGATAGTCATAGGCGCTCGATTTGATTGTCCCCTACTCGGATCATCCTTATCTTCATGATATGGCTTAAGCATGCTGGCATAGAAAACTGGGTAGATCTTAAGATACGATGGCATGTCAAGCTTGCATGAGATCTTGCCTACCTTAACGACTATCTTAAATGGCCCCTCATACTTGCGAATCAGATTCTGATGCATGCTCCGTAGTGCCTTAAACTGTCTTGGATTAAACTTCACCATGACCATGTCCCCAACTCTATAGTCCGTGGGACGCCGCTTACGATCTGCAAACTTCTTCATCTTCTTAGCTGCCTTATCCAAGTAGGACTTAGCAGTGTCAAGCTGCTCCTCCCATCCTTTGGCCATATGATAAGCCCCCAAACTCTTTCCCTCGAACGCGGCTGGTAATGAATGTGTAGTTTGTGGCTGTTGGCCTGTGACTAGCTCAAATGGTGTCCGCCCCGAGGACTCACTCCGCTGCAAGTTATAAGAGAATTGGGCGATGTCTAGGAGCCTTGACCAATCTTTCTGATGCGCGCTTACATAATGCCTCAAGTAGCATTCTAGTAAGACATTGACCCGTTCCATTTGTCCATCTGTCTGTGGGTGGAAACTAGCGAAAAAGTGCAGTTCCGTGTCAAGTATGTCGAATAATTCTCTCCAAACATTCCGAGTAAAACGGGGGTCTCGATCACTGATAATATGCCTTGGTAAGCCCCAATACTTCACCACATTCTTAAAGAATAGCTTGGCGGCTTCCTTGGCAGTGCAACCTGGTGTGGCAGGCATGAAGGTGGCATATTTGGAAAATCTAACCACGACCACCATAATAGTACCATAACCGTCAGACTTCGGTAGGCAAGTGATAAAGTCCATAGTCACGCTCTCCGATGGACGCTCTGCAACTGGTAGTGGCTCCAAAAGTCCTTCGGGTTTTTGTTGCTCAACCTTGTCCTGTTGACAGACAAGACAAGTCTGCACATAACACTCTATGTCATCTCGCATGCGTGGCCACTAGTAGACTGACTCAACCAAGGCCCTAGTGCGACGTTGGCCTGGATGACCAGCCCATATTGTGTCATGACTCTCCCTTATAATCCACCGTTTAATGTCTCCAAACTTAGGCACGTAGACCCGCCGACCTGTGGTAAGCAGTAAACCGTCTTCGACCCAAAAACGTCTCGTATTGCCCTGGTTGGCTAACTCGATAAGTTGTTTGGCTGCTGGATCATATTGCATGCCTTTTTTTTATAGCCTCACGAATGTCCCATCTTGTTGAAGTGATTGCAGCAAGCTTAGCCTTCCGGCTCAAGGCATCGGCTACAACGTTACCTTTGCCTGGCTTATACTCCAGCGCAAAATCAAATTCGGACAAGAAATCCTGCCACCTAGCCTGTTTTGGTGTGAGCTTCTTCTACGTCTGAAAGTAGTTAGTAGCCACATTATCGGTCTTGACCACGAATCTTGACCCGAGCAAATAATGTCGCCATGTACGAAGGCAATGCACAATAGCGGTCATATCTTTCTCTTGCACCGTGTAACGCCGCTCCGTCTCATTTAACTTGCGACTCTCAAATGCTATGGGGTACTTATCCTGTATCAAGACACCCCCAATGGCAAAATCTGAGGCATCAGTATGCACCTCAAATGTCTTGGCAAAATCAGGTAATGCCAAAACTGGCTCCTCTATTATAGCTGCCTTGAGGTCTTCAAAAGCCCTTTGACAATGCTCCGTCCAAACCCATGGCTTGTTCTTCTTTAGCAACTCAGTCAATGGTGCGGCCTTTGCTGAGTAGCCACAGATGAACCGACGATAGTAGTTAACAAGGCCAGGGAAGGATCTCAACTCAGTTACCTTCATAGGTGCCTCTCACTCCTGGATAGCACGTACCTTAGCCTCGTCCATGCGTAGCTCGCCATTGCTAATAACATGGCCTAAGAAGTGCACCTTTGATTGTGCAAACTCGTATTTCTCCCTCTTGATGTATAGCTCGTTCTCCCACAAGACTTGGAAAACCTTCCTTAAGTGCTTCAAGTGCTCTTCCAAGGTGTTGTTGTAGACGACTATGTTGTCTAGGTAGACTACCACGAACTGATCAAGGTAAGGATGAAAAATCTTATTCATAAGGGTGTAAAATGTGGCAGGTGCATTGGTTAAGCCAAAGGGCATCACCAACCACTCAAAGGCTCCATATCTCGTCACACATGTTGTCTTCGGCTCACCTCCTTCTGCTATGTGAACCTGGTAGTAGCCCTTGCGAAGATCTACCTTGGTAAAGTACTTTGCTTGCCCAAGTCTATCGAACAAGTCAACAATGAGCGGGATCGGGTACTTATTCTTCACTGTGACCTTATTAAGTGCTCGGTAGTCTATGCATAAGCGCAACGATCCACCCTTCTTCTTCTGGAATAATACTGGTGCGCCGAAAGGTGCCTTTGATGGGCGAATGTGACCAGCATCTAGCAACTCTTTCAATTGTTTCCTGAGCTCCTCTAGCTCGGGCGGGGCCATATGATATGGGGCAAATGCGGGTGGCTTAGCCCCTGGCTCTAACTCAATCTTGTGATTCACCTCTCGCCTAGGCGGCAAGTGCTTAGGAACCTCCTCGGGCATGACATCTTTGTTTTCCTCAAGCAACTTCTCTATGCAAGGTGGTAGTGTCTCTTGAAAACTCTTGTCTTCCTCCAGACTTGCGATGGTTGCCACAAACGTCGGCTCCCCTTTCTTGATCCCCTTGACAACCTGCATAGCTGAGAGTTGTGCTTGGCTCTGTCCGTGTGGCATAGACACTGTAGGTACCATGCAAGCTCCTTCTCGCTCCATAACCAAGAGATATTAGAGGTAGGGGTCGATCAAAGTACGACAATGTCTAAAGAACTCTTGTCCCAATATGATGTCATGATATACATAACGGTTACGGTAAAGTTTGTCATACCTTTCCAAGTTCCCAATTTGACACCAACTCCATTAGCTACCCCACGAGCATTTTGTACCTCGACATTCATGGTCTTGATGCGGGAGTGGAGCAAGCTTCAATTCTAGTCTCTTTGCGGTAGCCTCAGTCACGAAATTATGAGTTGCTCCAGTATCCACCATTGCACGAGCAGGCTTGTTGTTGATGGTGAGATCTACGTACTGGTTTCCATTATCGGTAGGTTGGATAGATTGCTTTGTGACAGCACCGTATAATCCGATCATACCTAACTGTGCGGTTCCCGAACTCTCTCCTTGCGGCTGCTCCTTCCGTTCATGGACCATGGCGCTAAGGCTCTTTAGGTCGGGACAATTCCCGAAGCTGTGCAGCCCTCCGCATATGTAATATCCCTTCTTCTCGGCCTGCGCCTTCTTCTCGGTGTAGCCCTGACGGCCGCTGAACATTTTGGAATCTTGAGTCTTGAAGTATTGTTGTTGTATCTACT